>NC_041393.1:117561452-117629847 GCF_002162155.2 Triticum dicoccoides | reverse complement strand
CAGAGAGGAAGCATCGATCGGCTTCAGTTAGCAGCAGTAGCGAAGGAATCCCTCGATCGGGTTCAGTTAATAGCCATCGATCGATCGCCCGGGTTCAGTAACGTGTAGCCTGCAGTGCAATCGCTCGGGTTCAGTTAGAGCCCAACGCCTCGCTCGAGTTCAGTTAGAGCCAACGCCTTGCACACACGCGCATACGTATACGAGAGAAACGCACATCGCTCGGCCCCCGACCACCCACCGTAATCGGGAACTCCCCGAAATTTTCCTCGCCCTTGCTTCTACCACGGTTTTTTCCATCATGGATGGCCCCAAGAATGTCATGCAGCTGCGTCTCCGGCCCGCCCAGGACGAAAATCCCATTTTCTGTCATAATTTTTTGTCATAGAAGTAGGAGCCCACCACATCTATGATGATACCGGGTTTTGTCACAATTATCGTCATAGAAGTATCATAAGTATGACAGGAAAAAAATTCATTCGGCCCAAAATGTCACGGATGTGTCTTTTTTTTGTAGTGTTGATTTGAGATCCGCATTTCCCTTACCAGAAGATTCACCCTTATTTTTAGGAACATAAATAAATTTGGCAGTTTTGGTAGGAGGATTTGGAGTGTTTTTCATGGAAGAAAACGCCGACCCTAAGTTGGTAACGATATCCTCAAGTTTACCGATTCTCGTAGAATCTAGATCTGTTCTTTCATTAACTATAGGTTCTTTCTCTTTAAAAAAATTCAAAGTAACTCCAACCCTACATCCATATTGGGTAATTTGATTATGAATCTTTATATCCAAATTTTCAATCAACTCAACAGTGGCAACTTTATTTTCAATAATTTCAAGCCTTTGCATCACATGTTCCAAAGTTAAAATAGTTCCATTAACCAAAAGAGGTGGTGGGCCAAACAAATCTAACATAGCATTATAAGCATCAAATGTATGGCTACTCAAGAAATCCCCTCCGGTAATGGTATTAAGAATGCATCTATTCCAAGGAGTAATGCCTACATAAAAATTGCGAAGAAGAACGGAAGTAGAAAGCTTCCTAGTAGATTTCTTTTGAGCATTCCAAATTCTATGCCAAGCATCTTTTAAATTTTCTCCCTCCCTTTGCTTAAAATTAAGAATTTCATGTTCGGGAGTAATAACAAGGATAGGAGGACTAGCCATGACAACGAGCAAACAAAAGACAAGCGAAAGAGAGAGGAGATTGGGAAAGAGAGGGCGAATAAAACGGCAAGGGTGAAGTGGGGGAGAGGAAAACGAGAGGCAAATGGCAAATAATGTGAATGCGAGGGAGATGAGTTTGTGATGGGTACTTGGTATGTCCTGACTTGAGCGAAGACCTCCCCGGCAACGGCGCCAGAAATCCTTCTTGCTACGTCTTGAGCTTGCGTTGGTTTTCATTGAAGAGGAAAGGGTGATGCAGCAATAGTAGCGTAAGTATTTCCCTCAGTTTTTTTTTGAGAACCAAGGTATCAATCTAGTAGGGGGCTCCTCAAAAGTCCCACACACCTACACAAACAAACAAGAACTCGCAACCAACGCAATAAAGGGGTTGTCAATCCCTTCAAGGCCACTTGCGAAAGTGAGATCTGATAGAGATAATATGATAAGGTAAATATATTTTTGGTATTTTATGATATAGATAGGAAAAGTAAAGATGCAAATAAAAGTAGATTGAAAGCTTATATGATAAGAGATAGACCCGGGGGCCATAGGTTTCACTAGTGGCTTCTCTCAAGATAGCATAAGTATTACGGTGGGTGAATAGATTACTGTTGAGCAATTGATAGAAAAGTGAATAATTATGATATTATCTAGGCATGATCATGTATATAGGCATCACGTCCATGACAAGTAGACCGACTCCTACCTGCATCTACTACTATTACTCCACACATCGACCACTATCCAGCATGCATCTAGAGTATTAAGTTCATAAAGAACAGAGTAACGCATTAAGAAATATGGCATGATGTAGAGGGATAAACTCATGCAATATGATATAAACCCCATCTTTTTATCCTCGATGGAAACAATACAATACGTGCCTTGCTGCCCCTGCTGTCACTAGGAAAGAACACCGCAAGATTGAACCCAAAGCTAAGCACTTCTCCCATTGCAAGAAAGATCAATCTAGTAGGCCAAACCAAACTGATAATTCTAAGAGACTTGCAAAGATAACTTAATCATACATAAAAGAATTCAGAGGAGATTCAAATATTTCTCATAGATAAACTTGATCATAAACCCACAATTCATTGGATCTCGACAAACACACCGCAAAAAGAGTTACATTGAATAGATCTCCAAGAAGATCAAGGAGAACATGGTATTGAGATTCAAAGAGAGAGAAGAAGCCATCTAGCTAATAACTATGGACCCGAAGGTCTGTGGTAAACTACTCACAACTCATCGGAGAGGCCTTGGAGATGATGTAGAGGCCCTCCGTGGTTGATTCCCCCTCCTGCGGAGCACCGGCGAAGGCTCCAAGATGGGATCTCGCGGATACAGAAGGTTACGATGGTGGAATTAGGTTTTTGTGGTCGCTTCTGATGTTTTCGGGGTACATGGGTATATATAGGAGGAGGAAGTAGGTCGGTGGACTCCCGCGGGCCCCACAAGATCGGGGGCGCGCCTAGTAGGGGGGCGCCCTCCACCCTCATGGCCGCCTTGCTTGTTTCTTGACTTCCACTCCAAGTCCTCTGGATCACGTTTGTTCCAAAAATCACGCTCCCGAAGGTTTCATTCCGTTTGGACTCCGTTTGATATTCCTTTTCTTTGAAACACTGAAATAGGCAAAAAAAACAGCAATACAGGCTGGGCTTCCGGTTAGTAGGTTAGTCCCAAAAATGATATAAATGTGTAAAGTAAAGCCCATAAACATCCAAAACGGGTAATATAATAGCATGGAACAATCAAAAATTATAGATACGTTGGAGACGTATCAACATGCTTCTCCAAAGGTTTGTATAAAACCATATGCTTTGACACACTATCAAAGCGTTTATTCCAAATCCGAGAGGCTTGCACCAGTCCATAAATGGATCGCTGGAGATTGCACACTTTGTTAGCACCCTTTGGATCGACAAAACCTTCCGGTTGCATCATATACAACTCTTCTTCCAGAAATCCATTCAGGAATGCAGTTTTGACATCCATCTGCCAAATTTCATAATCATAAAATGCGGCAATTGCTAACATGATTTGGACAGACTTAAGCATCGCTACGGGTGAGAAAGTCTCATCGTAGTCAACTCCTTGAACTTGTCGAAAACCTTTCACAACAAGTCGAGCTTTGTAAACAGTAACATTACCGTCTGTGTCGATCTTCTTCTTAAAGATTCATTTATTTTCTATGGCTTGCCGATCGTCGGGCAAGTCCACCAAAGTCCACACTTTGTTCTCATACATGGATCCCATCTCAGATTTGATGGCCTCAAGCCATTTCGCAGAATCTGGGCTCATCATTGCTTCCTCATAGTTCGTAGGTTCGGTCTAGTAACATGACTTCCAGAACAGGATTACCGTACCATTCTGGTGCGGATCTTACTCTGGACGACCTACGAGGTTCGGTAGTAACTTGATCTAAAGCTTCATGATCATCATCATTAACTTCCTCACTAATTGGTGTAGGACTCACTAGAACTGATTTTTGTGATGAACTACTTTCCAATAAGGGAGAAGGTACAATTACCTCATCAAGTTCTACTTTACTCCCACTCACTTCTTTCGAGATAAACTCCTTCTCTAGAAAGGATCCATTCTTAGCAACAAAGATTTTGCCTTCGGATCTGTGATAGAAGGTGTACCCAACAGTTTCCTTTGGGTATCCTATGAAGACGCACTTCTCCGATTTGGGTTCGAGCTTATCAGGTTGAAGCTTTTTCACCTAAGCATCGCAGCCCCAAACTTTAAGAAACGACAACTTTGGTTTCTTGCCAAACCACAGTTCATAAGGCGTCGTGTCAACAGATTTTGATGGTGCCCCATTTAAAGTGAATGCAGTTGTCTACTACCTCTTGAGCATTGCGTTGTTTTCCCTTGAAGAGGAAAGGGTGATACAGCAAAGAAGCATAAGTATTTCCCTTAGTTTTTGAGAACCAAGGTATCAATCCAGTAGGAGGCTCCTCAAAAGTCCCTCGTACCTACACAAACAAACAAGAACCTCGCAACCAATGTGATAAAGGGGTTGTCAATCCCTTCACGGTAACTTGCGAAAGTGAGATCTGATAGAGATAATAAGATAAGATAAATATTTTTGGTATTTTTATGATATAAATTGGAAAGTAAAGATTGCAAAATAAAAGTAGATCAGAAACTTATATGATAAAAGATAGACCCGGGGGCCATAGGTTTCACTAGTGGCTTCTCTCAAGATAGCATAAGTATTACGGTGGGTGAACAAATTACTGTCGAGCAATTGATAGAAAAGTGCATAGTTATGAGATTATCTATGCATGATCATGTATATAGGCATCACATCCGCAACAAGTAGACCGAAACAATTCTGCATCTACTACTATTACTCCACACATCGATCAACTCCTGACTACATCTAGAGTATTAAGTTCATAAGAACAGAGTAACACATTAAGAAAGATGACATGATGTAGAGGGATAAACTCAAACAGTATGATATAAACCCCATCTTTTTATCCTCGATGGCAACAATACAATATGTGCCTTGCTGCCCCTGTTGTCACTGGGAAAGGACACCGCAAGATTGAACCCAAAGCTAAGCACTTCTCCCATTGCAAGAAAGATCAATCTAGTAGGCCAAACCAAACCGATAATTTGAAGAGACTTGCAAAGATAACAAATCATACATAAAAGAATTCGGAGGAGATTCAAATATTTCTCATAGATAAACTTGATCATAAACCCACAATTTCATTGGATCTCGACAAACGCACCGCAAAAAGAGTTACATCGAATAGATCTCCAAGAAGATCAAGGAGAACTTTGTATTGAGATTCAAAGAGAGAGAAGAAGCCATCTAGCTAATAACTATGGACCCGAAGGTCTGTGGTAAACTACTCACAACTCATCGGAGAGGCTATGGTGTTGATGTAGAAGCCCTCCGTGGTCGATTCCCTCTCCGGCGGAGCGCCGGCGAAGGCTCCAAGATGGGATCTCACAGATACAGAAGGTTGCGGTGGTGGAAATAGTTTTTCGTGGTGCTCCTGGATGTTTTCAGGGTACAGGAGTATATATA
The DNA here is from genome assembly GCF_002162155.2 of Triticum dicoccoides. Lineage (NCBI taxonomy): Eukaryota > Viridiplantae > Streptophyta > Magnoliopsida > Poales > Poaceae > Triticum > Triticum dicoccoides. Next base: position 117,624,631 of record NC_041393.1, on the reverse strand, counting down.
GGCGAAGGAGGTAGGTCAGGGGAGCCGCGAGGGGCCCACGAGGGTGGGGGGCGCACCCACCCTCCTAGGGCGCGCCCTCCTGCCTCGTGGCCGCCTCGGCTGCTTCTTGACGTCCACTCCAAGTCTCCTGGATTGCGTTTGTTCCAAAAAGATCGCTCCCGAAGGTTTCATTCCATTTGGACTCCGTTTGATATTCCTTTTCCTTCGAAACACTAAAATAGGCACACACAAAACAACAATTCGGGCTGGGCCTCCGGTTAGTAGGTTAGTCCCAAAAATGATATAAAAGTGTAAAGTAAAGCCCATAAACATCCAAAACGGGTAATATAATAGCATGGAACAATCAAAAATTATAGATACGTTGGAGACGTATCAAGCATCCCCAAGCTTAATTCCTACTCATCCCCGAGTAGGTAAATGATAAAAAATAGAATTTTTGAAGTGGAATGCTACCTAGCATACTTCTCAATGTAATTTTCTTTACTGTGGCATGAATGTTCAGATCCAAATGATTCAAGATAAAAGTTCATATTGACATAAAAGTAATAATACTTCAAGCATACTAATAAAGCAATCATGTCTTCTCAAAATAACATGGCTAAAGAAAGTTTATCCCTACAAAATCATATAGTTAGGCTATGTTTCATTTTTGTCACACAAAATACTCCCATCATGCTCAACCCCGGTTTCAGCCAAGCAATTGGTTCATACTTTTTAACGCGCTTCAACTTTTTTCAACTCTCACGCAATACATGAGCGTGAGCCATGGATATAGCACTATGGGTGGAATAGAATATGATGATGGAGGTTGTGTGGAGAAGACAAAAAAGGAGAAAGTCTCACGTTGACGAGGCTAATCAATGGGCTATGGAGATGCCCATCAATTGATGTCAACATGAGGAGTAGGGAATGCCATGCAACGGATGCACTAGAGCTATAAATGTATGGAAGCTCAACAAAAGAAACTAAGTGGATGTGCATCCAACTTGCTTGCTCACGAAGACCTAGGGCATTTTGAGGAAGCCCATCGTTGGAATATACAAGCCAAGTTCTATAATGAAAAATTCCCACTAGTATATGAAAGTGACAACATAAGAGACTCTCTTTATGAAGAACATGGTGCTACTTTGAAGCACAAGTGTGGAAAAAGATAGTAACATTGTCCCCTTTTTTATTTTTTTGGGCCTTTTTTTATTTGGCCTTTCTCTTTTTTTTCTTTTTTTATTGGGGACAATGCTCTAATAATGATGATCATCACACTTCTATTTATTTACAACTCATAAATTACAACTCGATGCTAGAACAACATATGACTCTATATGAATGCCTCCGGCGGTATACCAGGATATGCAATGAATCAAGAGCGACATGTATGAAAAATTATGAAGGTGGCCTTCCCACAAATATGATGCCAACTACATGATCATGCAAAAGCAATATGACAATGATGGAGCGTGTCATGATGAACAGAACGGTGGAAGGTTGCATGGCAATATATCTCAGAATGGCTATGGAAATGCCATAATAGGTAGGTATGCTGGCTGTTTTGAGGAAGATATAAGGAGGTTTATGTGTGATAGAGTGTATCATATCATGGGGTTTGGATGCACCGGCGAAGTTTGCACCAACTCTCAAGGTGAGAAAGGGCAATGCACGTTACCGAAGAGGCTAACAATGATGGAAGGGTAAGAGTGCGTATAATCCATGGACTCACATTAGTCATAAAGAACTCATATACTTATTGCAAAAGTTTTATTAGCCCTCGAAGCAAAGTACTACTACGCATGCTCCTAGGGGAAGGGTTGGTAGGAGTTAACCATCGCGTGATCCTGACCTCCACACATAAGGAAGGCAATCAAAAGAGCACCCCATGCAACAAATTTTTCACACAACTTTTACCATACGTGCATGCTACGGGACTTACCAACTTCAAAACAAGTATTCCTTAAATTCACAATTACCCAACTAGCATGACTCTAATATCACCACCTCTATATCTCAAAACAATTATCAAGCATCAAATTGATCATAGCATCCAATTCACTTCCTATGATAGTTTTTATTATACCCAACTTGGATGCCCATCATTCTAGGACCAATTTTATAACCATAGCAAATACTATGCTGTTCTAAAAGACTCTCAAAATAATATAAGTGAAGCATGAGAGATCAATAATTTCTACAAAATTAAGCCACCGCCGTGCTCTATAAAGTTATAAGTGAAGCACTAGAGCAAAATTATCTAGCTCAAAAGATATAAGTGAAGTACATAGAGTATTCTAATAAATTCCAAATCATGTGTGTCTCTCCCAAAAGGTGTGTACAGAAAGTATGATTGTGGTAAACTAATAAGCAAAAAATCATAGCATACAAGACGCTCCAAGCAAAACACATATCATGTGGCGAATAAAAATATAGCTCCAAGTAAAGTTACCGATAGACGAAGACGAAAGAGGGGATGCCTTCCGGTGCATCCCCAAGCTTAGGCTTTTGGTTGTCCTTGGATTATCTTGGAGTGCCATGGGCATCCCCAAGCTTAGGCTCTTGCCACTCCTTATTCCATAGTCCATCAAATCTTTACCCAAAACTTGAAAACTTCACAACACAAAACTCAACAGGAAATCTCATAAGCTCCGTTAGTGTAAGAAAGAAAAACCACCACATAAGGTACTGTAATTAACTCATTATTTATTTATATTGGTGTTAAACCTACTGTATTCCAACTTCTCTATGGTTCACACCCCCCCTGATACTAGCCATAGATGCATTAAAATAAGCAAATAACACACGAAAAACAGAATCTGTCAAAAATAAAACAGTCTGTAGCAATCTATAACTTTCGAATACTTCTGGAACTCTAAAAATTCTAAAAAATAGGAAGTCCTGGGAAATTTGTCTATTGATCTACTGCAAAAAGAATAAACTCAAAAGCACGTTTATGTGATTTATTAACATTATTTTCATGCACGCAAAAGTTTTTGTTTTTCAGCAGAATCAAATTAACTATCACCGTAGGTTATCCTATAGGTTCTACTTGGCACAAACACTAATTAAAACATAAAACCACATCTAAACAGAGGCTAGATGAATTATTTATTACTAAACAGGAACAAAATCAAGGAACAAAAATAAAATTGGGTTGCCTCCCAACAAGCATTATCGTTTAACGCCCCTAGCTAGGCATAAAAAGCGAGAATAGATCTAAGTATTGCCATCTTTGGTATTCAATTCATAAGTGGCTCTCATAATAGATTCATAAGGTAATTTTATTTTATTTCTAGGAAAGTGTTCCATGCCTTTCCTTAATGGAAATTGGAATCTAATATTTCATTCCTTCATATCAATAATTGCACCAATCGTTCTAAGGAAAGGTCTACCAAGAATAATAGGACATGAAAGATTGCAATCTATATCAAGAACGATAAAATCTATGGGCACATAATTCCTATTTGCAACAATAAAAACATCATTAATCCTTCCCATAGGTTTCTTAATAGTGGAATCCACAAGGTGCAAGTTTAAAGAGCAATCATCAAATTCACGAAAACCTAGCACATCACATAAAGTGTTTGGAATCATGGAAACACTAGCACCCAAATCACACAAAGCATAGCATTCATGATCTTTAATTTTAATAGTAGGTTCCCACTCATCATAAGTTTTCTAGGAATAGAAACTTCCAATTCAAGTTTTTCTTCATAGGATTGCATCAAAGCATCAACAATATGTTTGGTAAAAGCTTTATTTTGACTATAAGCATGAGGAGAATTCAACACGGATTGCAACAAGGAAATACAATCTACTAAAGTACAATTATCATAATTAAATTCCTTGAAATCCATAATAGTGGGTTCATTGCTAAGTAAAGTTTTGACCTCTCCAATCCTACTTTTACCAAATTTAGCATCAAGATCTAAAAACTCTGAATCATTGGGACACCTTTTAACTAAAGTTGACTCATCTCCAGTCCCATCATTATCAAGATTCATATTGCAAAACAAAGATTTAATAGGGGACTCATTAATAACTTTTAGATCTTCATCATTATTTTCATGGAAACTAGAAGAACACGCTCTTACAAAGCAATCTTTCTTAGCACGCATCCTAGCGGTTCTTTCTTTGCACTCATCAATGGGAATTATCATGGCTTTGAGAGACTCATTGATATCATGCTTAGGTGTAATAGATCTAAGTTTCAAAGAATCAACATCAAGAGAAATTCTATCCACGTTCCTAGCCAATTCATCAACTTTAACCAATTTTTCTTCAAGCAAAGCATTGAAATTATTTTGAGAGATCATAAATTCTTTAACACTATTCTCAAAATCAGAGGGCATCTTATTAAAATTTCCATAAGGGTTGTTGTAGGAATTACCACAATTATTAGAGGAATTACTCGGAAACGGCCTAGGATTAAAGTTTCATCTATACGCGTTGTTACCGAAATTATTCCTACCAACAAAATTCACATCCATAGATTCATTATTATTCTCAATCAAAGTAGACAAAGGCATATCATTGGGATCAATATAAGCACTCTTAGCAGCAAATAATTTCATAAGTTCATCCATCTTTCCACTCAAAACATTAATCTCTTCTATGCATGAACTTTTTTATTAGTAGATCTTTCGGTGTGCCATTGAGAATAATTAACCATAATATTATCAAGGAGTTTAGTAGCTTCTCCTAAAGTGATTTCAATAAAAGTGCCTCCCGCAGCCGAATCTAAAAGATTTCCAGAAGCAAAATTCAATCCGGCATAAAAATTTTGTATGATCATCCATAAATTCAAACCATGTGTAGGGCAATTGCGAATCATTAATTTCATCCTCTCCCAAGATTGCGCAACATGCTCATGATCTAGTTTCCTAAAATTCATATTATCGTTTCTAAGAGAGATGATCTTAGCGGGAGGAAAATACTTAGAGATAAAAGCATCTTTGCACTTATTCCATGAGTCAATACTATTTTTAGGCAAAGATGAAAACCAAGTTTTAGCACGATCTCTAAGTGAAAACGGAAATAACTTCAATTTAAAAATATCATTATCTGTGTGTTTCTTCTTTTGCATATCACACAAATCAACAAAGTTGTTTAGATGAGTAGCGGCATTTTCACTAGGAAGGCCCGAGAATTGATCTTTCATAACAAGATTCAACAAAGCAGCATTGATTTCACAAGATTCAGCATCATTAAGAGGAGCAACCGGAGTGCTAAGGAAATCATTATTGTTGGTATTGGAAAATTCACACAATTTGGTATTATCTTGCGCCATCGTGACAAGCAATCCAACACACAAGCACACAAAAAGGCAAGCGAAAAAGAGAGGCGAACGGAAAAGAGAGGGCGAATAAAGCGGCAAGGGTGAAGTGAGGGAGAGGAAAACGAGGGAAAACGGCAAATAATATAATGCAAGGAAGATGAGTTTGTGATGGGTACTTGGTATGTCTTGACTTGAGCGAAGACCTCCTCGGCAACAGCGCCAGAAATCCTTCTTGCTACCTCTTGAGCACTGCGTTGGTTTTCCCTTGAAGAGGAAAGGGTGACGCAACAAAGTAGCGTAAGTATTTCCCTCCGTTTTTGAGAACCAAGGTATCAATCTAGTAGGAGGCTCCTCAAAAGTCCCTCGTACCTACACAAACAAACAAGAACCTTGCAACCAACACGGTAAAGGGGTTGTCAATCCCTTCACGGTAACTTGCAAAAGTGAGATCTGATAGAGATAATAAGATAAGATAAATATTTTTGGTATTTTTATGATATAAATTGGAAAGTAAAGATTGCAAAATAAAAGTAGATCAGAAACTTATATGATAAAAGATAGACCCGGGGGCCATAGGTTTCACTAGTGGCTTCTCTCAAGATAGCATAAGTATTACAGTGGGTGAACAAATTACTGTCGAGCAATTGATAGAAAAGTGCATAGTTATGAGATTATCTAGGCATGATCATGTATATAGGCATCAAGTAGACCGAAATGATTCTGCATCTACTACTATTACTCCACACATCGACTGACTCCTGCCTGCATCTAAAGTATTAAGTTCATGAGAATAGAGTAACGTATTAAGAAAGATGACATGATGTAGCGGGATAAACTCAAACAATATGATATAAACCCCATCTTTTTATCCTCGATGGCAACAATACAATATGTGCCTTGCTGCCCCTGTTGTCACTAGGAAAGGACGCCATAAGATTGAACCCAGAGCTAAGCACTTCTCCCATTGCAAGAAAGATCAATCTAGTAGGCCAAACCAAACTGATAATCCCAAGAGACTTGCAAATATAACCAATCATACATAAAAGAATTCAGAGGAGATTCAAATATTTATCATAGATAAACTTGATCATAAACCCACAATTCATCGGATCTCGACAAACACACCGCAAAAAGAGTTACATCGAATAGATCTCCAAGAAGATCAAGGAGAACTTTGTATTGAGATTCAAAGGGAGAGAAGAAGCCATCTAGCTAATAACTATGGACCCGAAGGTCTGTGGTAAACTACTCACAACTCATCGGAGAGGCTATGGTGTCGATGTAGAAGCCCTCCATGGTCGATTCCCCCTCTGGTGGAGTGCCGGGGAAGGCTCCAAGATGGGATCTCGCGGATACAGAAGGTTGCGGCGATGGAAATAGTTTTTCGTGGTGCTCCTGGATGTTTTCAGGGTACGGGAGTATATACAGGTGAAGGAGGTAGGTCAGGGGAGCCATGAGGGGCCCACGAGGGGCCCACGAGGGGGGCGTGCCCACCCCGCTAGGGTGCGCCCTCCTGCCTCGTGGCCGCCTCGGCTGCTTCTTGACGTCCACTCCAAGTCTCCTGGATTGCGTTTGTTCCAAAAAGATCGCTCCCGAAGGTTTCATTCCGTTTGGACTCTGTTGGATATTCCTTTTCTTCGAAACACTAAAATAGGCAAAAAAATAGCAATTCGGGTTGGGCCTCCGGTTAGTAGGTTAGTCCCAAAAATGATATAAAAGTGTAAAGTAAAGCCCATAGACATCCAAAACGGGTAATATAATAGCATGGAACAATCAAAAATTATAGATACGTTGGAGACGTATCACTGTCTCTAAAGCATAACCCAAGAACGATAGCGGTAAATCAGTAAGAGACATCATAGATCGCACCATATCCAATAAGTACGGTTACGACGTTCGGACACACCATTTCGCTGTGGTGTTTCAGGTGGCGTTAATTGTGAAACTATCCCATGTTGTTTCAAATGAAGACCAAACTCGTAACTCAAATATTCTCCTCTATGATCAGATTGTAGAAACTTTATTTTCTTGTTACGATGATTTTCCACTTCACTCTGAAATTCTTGGAACTTTTCAAATGTTTCAAACTTATGCTTCATTAAGTAGATATAACCATATGTGCTCAAATCATCTGTGAAGGTGATACCCACCACGAGCCTCAACACTCATTGGACCGCATACATCAGTATGTATTATTCCCAATAAGTCAGTAGCTCGTTCCATTGTTCCGGAGAATGGAGTTTTAGTCATCTTGCCCATAAGGCACTATTCGCAAGCACCAAGTGATTCGTAATCAAGTGATTCCAAAAATCCATCAACATGGAGTTTCTTTATGTGCTTTACACCGATATGACCCAAACGGCAGTGCCACAAATAAGTTGCACTATCATTATTAACTTTGCATCCTTTGGCTTCAATATTATGAATATGTGTATAATCACTATCGAGATTCAACAAAAATAGACCACTCATCAAGGGTGCATGACCATAAAAGATATTACTCATAAATAGAATAACCATTATTCTTTGATTTAAATGAATAACCGTCTCGCATCAAACATGATCCAGATATAATGTTCATGCTCAACGCTAGCACCAAATAACAATTATTCAGGTCTAAAACTAATCCCGATGGTAGATGTAGAGGTAGCGTGCCGACGGCGATCACATCGATCTTGGAACCATTTCCCACGCGCATCGTCACCTCGTCCTTAGCCAATCTTCGTTTAATCCGTAGCCCCTGTTTCGAGTTGCAAATATGAGCAACAGAACCAGTATCAAATACCCGGGCGCTACTACGAGCATTAGTAAGGTACACATCAATAACATGTATATCAAATATATCTTTCACTTTGCCGTCCTTCTTATCTGCCAAATACTTGGGGCAGTTCCGCTTCCAGTGACTAGTCCCTTTGTAGTAGAAGCACTCAGTTTCAGGCTTAGGTCCAGACTTGGGTTTCTTCTCTTGAGCAGCAACCTTTTTGTCGTTCATCTTGAAGTTCCCCTTCTTCCCTTTACCCCTTTTCTTGAAACTAGTGGTCTTGTTGACCATCAACACTTGATGCTCCTTTTTGATTTCTACCTCCGCAGCTTTTAGCATCGCGAAGAGCTCAGGAATAGTCTTGTTCATCCCTTGCATATTATAGTTCATCATGAAGCCTTTATAGATTGGTGGCAGTGATTGAAGAACTCTGTCAATGACACTATCATCAGGAAGATTAACTCCCAGCTGAGTCAAGTGGTTATGGTACCCAGACATTCTGAGTATGTGTTCACTGACAGAACTATTCTCCTCCATTTTGCTGTTGTAGAACTTGTTGGAGACTTCAAATCTCTCAACTCGGGCATTTGCTTGAAATATTAACTTCAACTCTTGGAACATCTCATATGCTCCATGACGTTCAAAACGTCTTTGAAGTCCCGATTCTAAGTCGTAAAGCATGGCACACTGAACTATCGAGTAGTCATCAGTTTTGCTCTGCTAGACATTCTTAACATCATCAGTAGCATCTGTAGCAGGCCTGGCACCCTGCGGTGCTTCCAGGACGTAATTCTTCTATGCAGCAATGAGGATAATCCTCAAGTTATGGACCCAGTCCGTGTAGTTGCTGCCATCATATTTCAACTTAGCTTTCTATAGGAACGTATTAAAATTCCAAGGAACGGTAGCACGGGCCATTGATCTACAATAACATAGACATGCAAAATAACTATCAGGACTAAGTTCATGATAAATTAAAGTTCAATTAATCATATTACTTAAGAACTCCCACTTAGATAGACATCCCTCTAATCATCTAAGTGATCATGTGATCCAAATCAACTAAACCATGTCCGATCATCACGTGAGATGGAGTAGTTTTCAATGGTGAGCATCACTATGTTGATCATATCTACTATATGATTCACGTTTGACCTTTCGGTCTCAGTGTTCTGAGGCCATATCTGCATATGCTAGGATCGTCAAGTTTAACCTGAGTATTATGCGTGTGCAAATCTGGCTTGCACCCGTTGTATGTGAACATAGAGCTTATCACACCCAATCATCACGTGGTGTCTCGGCACGACGAACTGTAGCAACGGTGCATACTCGGGGAGAACACTTATACCTTGAAATTTAGTAAGCGGTCATCTTATAATGCTACCACCGTACTAAGCAAAATAATATGCATAAAAGATAAACATCACATGCAATCAAAATATGTGACATGATATGGCCATCATCATCTTGTGCTCATGATCTCCATCACTGAAGCATCGACATGATCTCCATCATCACCGGCGCGACACCTTGATCTCCATTGTAGCATCATTGTCATCTCGCCAACTATTGTTACTACGACTATCACTACCGCTTAGTGATAAAGTAAAACAATTACATGGCGATTGCATTGCATATAATAAAGCGACAACCATATGGCTCCTGGCAGTTGCCGATAACTGGTAACCAACAAGTATAGGGGATCGCAACAGTTTTCGATGCTAGAGTATTCAACCCAAATTTATTGATCCGACACAAGGGGAGCCAAAGAATATTCTCAAGTATTAGCAGTTGAGTTGTCAATTCAACCACACCTGGATAACTTAGTATCTGTAGCAAAGTATTTAGTAGCAAAGTAGTATGGAAGTAACGGTAGCAGTTTTGTAGTAATTGTAACAGTGGCAACGGCAAAGTAACTAAGCAAAGAACAATATATGAAAAGCTCATAGACATTGGATCAGTGATGGATAATTATGTCGGATGTGATTCCTCATGCAATAGTTATAACATAGGGTGACATAGAACTAGCTCCAGTTCATCAATGTAATGTAGGCGTGTATTCCAAATATAGTCATACGTGCTTATGGAAAAGAACTTGCATGACATCTTTTGTCCTACCCTTCCGTGGCAGCGGGGTCCTATTGGAAACTAAGGGATATTAAGGCCTCCTTTTAATAGAGTACCGGACCAAAGCATTAACACTTAGTGAATACATGAACTCCTCAAACTACGGTCATCACCGGTAAGTATCCCGATTATTGTCACTTTGGGGTTAACGGATCATAACACATAATAGGTGACTATAGACTTGCAAGATAGGATCAAGAACTAACATATATTCATGAAAACATAATAGGTTCAGATCTGAAATCATGGCACTCGGGCCCTAGTGACAAGCATTAAGCATAGCAAAGTCATAGCAACATCAATCTCAGAACATAGTGGATACTAGGGAACCAACCCTAACAAAACTAACTTAATTACATGGTAAATCTCATCCAACCCATCACCGTCCAGCAAGCCTACGATGGAATTACTCACGCACGACGGTGAGCATCATGAAATTGGTGATGGAGGATGGTTGATGACGACGGCGACGAATCCCCCTTTCCGGAGCCCCGAACGGATTCCATATCAGCCCAGCGGCTCTGTGTCGTAAAACGCGATGAATCCTTCTCTTTGTTTTTTTCTCCCCGAACATGAATATATGGAGTTGGAGTTGAGGTCGGTGGAGCTTCAGGGGGCCCACGAGGCAGGGGGCGCGCCCTAGGGCGGCGCCTCCCACCCTCGTGGACAGGGTGTGGGCCCCTGGTGCTGATTCTTTCGCCGGTATTTTTTATTAAATCCAAAAAGTTGCTCCGTGGATTTTCAGGTCATTCCGAGAACTTTTATTTCTGCACAAAAATAACACCATGGCAGTTCTGCTGAAAATAGCGTCAATCTGGGTTAGTTCCATTCAAATCATGCAAGTTAGAGTCCAAAACAAGGGCAAAAGTGTTTGGAAAAGTAGATACGACGGAGACGTATCATACATCGCAGGAAATCAGTATCAAACGGAGTCCAAACGCAATGCAACTCCTGGAGGATTTTTTGGGCCAGAAGAAAGCCGATGGTCCAAGGAAGCACCTGGGGGGCTGCTCGAGGGGAGCAGCACCCACCAGGGCGCTCCAGGAGGCCCAAGCGCGCCCAGGTGGGTGTTGCCCACCTCGGGTGCCCCCCGAACCACCTCTTTGCTCTATAAATACCACAATATTCCAGAAACCCTAGAGGAGGCGACGAAATATTGATCCAGCCACCACAGAGTCAAAAACCACCAGATCCAATCTAGACACCGTCATGGAGGGGTTCACCACTTCCATTGGTGCCTCTCCTATGATGCGTGAGTAGTTCTTTGTAGACCTACGGGTCCGTAGTTAGTGGCTAGATAGATTCCTCTCTCTCTTGATTATCAATACAATGGTCTCTTGGAGATTCATATGATGTAAGTCTTTTGGCGTGTGTTTATTGGGATCCAGTGAACTTTGAGTTTATGATCAGATCTATGTTTTTATCCATGAAAGTTATTTGAGTCTTCTTTGATCTCTTATATGCATGATTTATTATAGCCTCGTATTTCTTCTTTGATATTTGAGTTTTTTTTGGCCAACTTGATCTATTTATCTTGCAATGGGAAGAGGTGCTTTGTAGTGGGTTCGATCTTACGCGCTTGATCCCAGTGACAGAAGGGGAACCGACACGTATGTATCATTGCTACTAAGGATAACAAGATGGGATCTATATCTCCGCAATAGATAAACGGATCTCGTCTACATCATGTCATCGTTGTTATTGCATTACTCTATTTTCTCATGAACTTAATACACTAGATGCATGCTGGATAGCGATCGATGTGTGGAGTAATAGTAGTAGATGCAGGAGGAGTCGGTCTACTAATCTTGAACGTGATGCCTATATAATGATCATTGCCTGTATATCGTCATGATTATTTGAAGTTCTATCAATTGCCCAACAGTAATTGTTTTCCCACCGTTTGCTATTTTTCTCGAGAGAGGCCACTAGTGAAACCTACGGCCCCCGGGTCTCTTTTCATCATATTTGCCTTTGCGATTTATTTTCTCTTGTATTTATTTTCAGATCTATTAAACCAAAAATACAAAAATACATTGTTGTAATTTACTTGTTCCGTGATCTATTTATCCTATCTACCACTTTTACCTCACGTTATTTGCCTATCTTGAGGCGCCATACCCAGAAGGGATTGACAACCCCTTTAACATGTCGGGTTGTGAGTATTTGTTATTTGTGTGCAGGTGCTGTTTACGTGGTGTGAGGAGGTTCTCCTACTGGTTCGATAACCTTGGTCTCATCACTGAGGAAAATACCTACCGTCGCTATACTTCATCATCCCTTCCTCTTTGGGGAAATACCGACGTAGTTCTAGCAGACATCAAAAGGAATTTCTAGCGCCGTTGTCGGGGAAGATCAAGTCAAGATAGTGTCCCGGCTCCGCGTCACACCACTCCCGTGGGGAGATGTCCACCTGCCCAACAACTGGCATCTCTCCGCGGATCACGTGTCAATCCCGGCAGTGCCGGTGAGCGGTCGCGCCCGCCGCGACAAGATCAACCGACGTCGTGCCCGCCTGCCACCGGATCTCCTCCATGACCCCAGGTACGCCGACAACACCGACCGAATCCCATGAGAACCGTCGGAAGGCGGTGTAGGTGTGTCTCCGGCGGTTCTCATGGGATTCGGTCGGTGTTGGTCTTCGGTGGATCTCCGTGTATCCAGTCTTGGTGCGTCTACATTTGTTTGTCTACACGTTGGATTCTTCAGATCTATGAAGCTCTTCATCGGCAACAGTTGTTGTTCTGGTGCGCTGGTCCTCTGAGAACTTAGCACAACGACTTCCTGGCTGTCTACTACAACGAGTTCTGCTCGGCTCCGATGAATGGGGAGCGATGACGGTGGCACGCCTTCCGCTCGCTCCAGTGCTCGTAATCGTCCTTGGATGGTCAATTGACTTGGATATAATTTTTATTATTTCTAGTGTTCTTTGTACTGCATTGACAGTTGATCAATAGATTGGAAGTTTCTCTCGGAAAAGATCTTCGCTGAAACTTTTTTCTTTTGTTTTTTCTTTCTTTATCTTTTATTAAATTGTGAACATTTTTTTTACAAATTTGCGAACATATGTTTAAGTCGAGACCCTTTTTCTAATACACAAATATTTAAAAAAATTGTGAACATTGTCTTGAAACTTGTGACTATTTTTATGAATCGGCAAACATTTTTTGAAAAGAAAATATTTTTTCAATCTAGGAACAATTATTAAAGTTCATGAACCATTTTTTGTTTTGAAGATCATTTTGAAATGCATGAATTTTTTTTAATTGATGAGATGTTTTTTGTAATTCATGAACATCTTTTGAAATTTGTGAACATTTTTGAATTCGTGAATTTTAGTTCAAGACACCCCATATTATTTCAAGACACAAATATTAATGTCCGCGTTGGCTCGTTCGCCGGCGCGCGCCGTGCTAAATAGCAGGTGGAGGCCTCCTAGTCGGCAACATAAGCTAGCTAGGAGAACCCCTTATAGCTCGCTCGCTCGGCCAGATTTCCTTCGTCATAACTAGTTGATGCAGTTGTCGTTGAGCGCAAATCTGGGGTTTTTTGGCGGGAAAGTTGAGCGCTAATCAGTTGACATTCAAAAAAGTTCGTAGATTTGGAAAAAAGGTCATTGATTTGAAATAAAAAGCTTATAGATTTTAAAAATTCCACGAATTTGAAAAATATTCATGGGTTAAAAAAACAAATTTGAAAAAAGTACTTGATCTTGAAAATAAGATTAACTAATTTGAAAAATGTTTGAGGTTTTGAAAAAACTTCATGTATTTGGATAAAGTTCATGTATTTGAATTTATTTTATGGATTTTGAAAACAAATCGTGGATATTTTTTTTACTGATTTTGACTTTGTTTAATTATTTGGAAAAAGTTCAATGATTTTAAAAACAATCCACGAATGTGAAAAGTTATTTACATGTTTTTGAAAGAAGGTTCGTGAATTTGAAGAAAGTTTTCGAATTTGGAAAAAAATCACACGTATAATAAAAAGGAAAAAAGAAGAACAATAATGAGAGGAAAAGGAAAAGGAAAAAGAACAAATATTGTGAAGCTTTTATATTATTTGTCCCAAGAACAAGTAGTGTGTGTAACATACATGCTCTAGTAAATAATGCATGTGCCGAATGTCCCCAAGGTTTTGCAAATACCGTAAAATACTATGATATTCACAAAGTACGGTATGGTACAACTACAGATTTAAAATCTGTTGTTTTTAATACAATGATTTTGAATATACTTTGCATCCAATCATTGCTCAGTTATTTTGTAACTGGAGAAGTAGCACCTAAATGAATAGTAGTGCATCATATAGCAGAGCTAGCAACAAAAATATAAGTATCTAACGAAATCCACCATCAATATCACCGAATAATTCAGTAGCAGCAGCAGCAAAATTCACAAGTGGCAGTAGCAGTAGAGCAACTCTAACCGATCCCCTAAAACTCTATAGAGTAAAATTTCGGTTTTACTCCTCTAACCAACATCTAGCTGAACTCCTAAATTCTATAAGGGCTAAAACTCTATAGAGTAAAATTTCGGTTTTACTCCTCTAACCGGCATCTAGCTGAACTCCTAAATTCTATAAGGGAGTATAAAAAATACTCATCTGCCCAAAATCCCCTGTGTCCACACTGCGGATTAGAGACATGCCCACATCTTTCTCCTGCCTTCACGACAGCGTCATTCCTGTTGTCGCCGCCCCACGAGCCGTTGTCGCCATCGATGACCGCCGCCGTCGCCGGGATGGGTAGCCAAGACCCTTACGCCACCCCACCGGCTTGTTGCCGCCATAAACCACCCCTGCGCCACCGCACCAGAAAAGAGGTTGGAGATGAAAATCTCCACCGGCCACACGCACCAGCTCCAACCGCGACCAAGGCCATCGGGGTGGCCACTGCCTTTCCGGCATGACCGCCCTCCCGCCGCTCCTGCCAACGACAAGAGGGCTAGGCAATTGACGACCGCGGCATCAGCCCTCGTTAAGGAGGCTGCGAAGAAGAAGAATTCCACTCCCCCCTGTTGGGTAACGTTGCATGGAAAACAAACAAAAAATCTACGCACACGCAAGATCTATCCATGGAGATGCATAGCAACGAGAGGGGAGAGTGTGTCGACGTACCCTTGTAGACCGTAAGCGGAAGCGTTTATTAACGTGGTTAATGTAGTCGAACTTCTTCACGATCCAACCGATCAAGTACCGAATGTACGGCACCTCCGCGTTCAGCACACGTTCAGCTCGGTAACGTCCTCGCCTTCTTGATCCAACAAGACAGGCGAAGTAGTGGATGAGTTCCGGCAGCACGGCGACGTGGTGACGATGGTGGTGATGCTATCTCCGAAGGGCTTCACCTAAGCACTACGAAAATATGACCGAGGGACGAAACTGTGAAGTGGGGCGCCGCACACGGCTAAGAGATTATCGTGGTCTTGTGTGGTGCCCTCCTCCCTCATATATATAGGTGGGGGGAGAGGGGAGGCACATGAGGCGCCCCAAGGGTGACCGAATCCCCTTTGGGCTCCTCCCCTTGCCCCCTTACCATATTTGCCTGAGGGGAAAAAGAAGGGGGAGGGGAGAGGAAGGCAGGGGGAGACCGAATCCCCCTCCTTCCTTTTCTCCCCTTGTCCGGCTGCCATAGGAGGGGCGCGCAAGCCCCTTTTGGGCTGGTGTGCTCCTCTTACTTGGCCCATATGGCCCATATACCTCCCGGGGGCTTCCCGGAACCCCTTCGAGTGATCTGATGACTACCCGGTACCTCCCGAAACTCTTCTGGTGTCCAAATATCATCGTCCTATATATCAATCTTTACCTCTGGACCATTCCGGAGCTCCTCGTCATGTCTGTGATCTCATCTGGGACTCCGAACAACATTCGGTCACCAAATCATATAACTCATATAACACTATATCGTCAATGAACGTTAAGCACGCGGACCCTACGAGTTCGAGAACTATGTAGACATGACCGGGACACCTCTCCAGTCAATAACCAATAGCGGGACCTGGATGTCCATATTGGTTCCTACATATTCTACGAAGATCTTTATGGGTCGAACCTTATGACAACATACGTAATTCCCTTTGTCTGTCTGTATGTTACTTGGCCAAGATTCGATCGTCGGTATCTCCATACCTAGTTCAATATCGTTACCGACAAGTCTCTTTACTTGTTCCATAATACATCATCTTGTAACTAACTCCTTACTCACTTTGCTTGCAAGCTTATTATGATGTGTATTACCGAGAGGGCTTAGAGATACCTCTCCGATACTCGGAGTGACAAATCCCAATCTTGATCCATGCCAACTCAACAGATACCTTCGGAGATACCTGTAGAGCATCTTTATGATCACCCAGTTACGTTGTGACGTTTGATAGCACACAAGGTATTCCTCCGGTATCCGGGAGTTGCATGATCTCATGGTTGAAGGAACATGTATTTGACATTCAAGAAAGCAGTAGCAATGAACTGAACGATCATATGCTAAGCTAATGGATGGGTCTTGTCCATCACATCATTCTCCTCATGATGTGATCTCGTTATCAAGTGACAACACATGTCTATCGTTAGGAAACCTTAACCATCTTTGATCAACGAGCTAGTCTAATAGAGGCTTACTAGGGACATGGTATTTGTTTATGTATCCACACATGTATTTAAGTTTCCGATTAATACAATTCTAGCATGAATAATAAACCTTTATCATGAACAAGGAAATATAAAATAATAACTTTATTATTGCCTCTAGGGCATATTTCCTTCACCCCCCCCCCCCGGGTCCACGTACGGTGCCCCGTGCAGTGTCTCCGGCCAGTGCTCCAGCACGTCCGACCGCCATAGCCGGCAAAAAGGCCGTGACTGCTAAGTGCTCGAGGAAGTGCCAACAAGGTAAAAGAAACTACATAGGAGAATCTTCGTGATGCCAAGAAAGCCGAAGATCGTGCTATCAAGTTCATGAAACCAACCACAAATGGATGAAACCGCATGAAAGTATTGGATGCTCACCCGGGGGAGATCTTGACCCAAATGGAAGTCTCTCTTCGGAATGGTGGTGGTGGTGGTGGCGACCGAGAGGATGGTGGTGGTGGTGGTGGCGACCGAGAGGATGGTGGTGGTGGTGATTTCTTCATCGAGGATGTTGTTTGAGTTCGTGCATGCCATTGGTCGGCCTCGGTCCACGACATATAACACTATGTTTGTGGTGATTTTGGATCAAACTTAGTGTTTGAAGTGATGCCTTTTGGATGAACTATGCATGTTTTAATTTGAAAATCGTGGTCGATGAAACTATATGCTTGTTAACGGCTATGTTATGCATGTTTTAATTTGAATGTTTGATGATATATATTGCGAAATGTTTGAAATTCATGCGGCTAGGACAAAAAACTTATGCAATTTTTTCTCCGCTAAGTTTAGTGGATCGGCTAGGCGCGACCACCTATAGAGGAGTAAAAGTTTACTCCACTGACTTTACTCGGCCAAATACTCCTCTATTTTACTTTCCTATTGACATAAATAGTCTAAAAATGATATAAAAATATAAAAATCAAAAATGAGAAAAAAAATGAATGAAAAATATTCAACCCCAAAAGTTAATGAGGATTCTATGGTTTTAGAAAAACATGAAATTGCACATATGAAAAATATGGAAAAGTTCAAAAGGATTCCATGGCCTTATTCTACCCTTTTTACTTAAGATTTTGTCAGTAGCTTCTCTAGTGCATCCCATTTTTGTTGTAAATTTCATGTTGTTTGTCCAATATTTGATGATAATTAGTTTCTCTTTCTTTATTGTTCTTCTAAATTTTCATTTAAAAAATTCACATATACAATTTAAATGTAAGCACATTTTGTTATTTTCTAAATTTGCACTGCCCCAATTTTCTTTAAATTAGTTCAGCTTTGAAAAAATATCATCAAATATTTGATCTATTTGATCACCAAATATTTGTTTTTTCTCTCCTGTTTTCCTGTTTTTTTTTGTGCCCACTGCCAGTGTGCAAAATTGCCACCTATTCATCATTTAAAACGGTTTTAATGGAGTAAGAGACCAAATATAGACGGTTTCTACACGGGATCAAGAATATCTGCTATAGAGTTGAGAGTCAAATATTGAATTCGATACTAACTGAGAGATGAAAAATGGACTTTCCTGCACAGTTCATGGGGAATTTACAGGAACTAGTAAAATACATGATTTATGTACTCCCTCCGTTCACAAATATAGGATGTTTTGGATATTTCAATATAGACAACATCTTATATTTGTGAACCGGGAAGTATGTGCATGCGAAAGGGGTTCAATGAACCCAAATAAGCTCACATATGGGGTTGACAAATAGAGTCTATTACTATCATGTTGTCAGCCAAGCAAGCCCTAAAATTATTATCAGGAATAAGCAACAACAGGAGATACAAGTTGCTCACAGAGAAACACATACAGGCACGACCATCATATTCCATACCGACGCTACCCAAAAAATCATGTTCTGTCCAATAACCTGTTTAACGGTACAATGTGATTGTATTCCCAAATTGTGCTGATAGCACGATCCCGGCAAATGTAAAAGCAGAAGTACAATAATAGTGGAACGTTGTTACACGGAAATGACGTTTTAGATTTCCGCCAGCCTGTTTCTAAAAGGCAGCTGCGCTTTGCCTGATGCTATTCACAGCGAAAGGAATGAGGTTATTACATAGAAAATATTCCCTAGAAAACAAGGTTGTTACATCATGCCTACAGTGAAGATATAGTTCCTGTGGTTGGATCAGTTGTTATGGCTGCTATGAGTTAGAGGTTCCGCAGAAACCAGTGCCAACAATGATAAATGTTATAGCCTGCAGATATATGTAGATGAAATAGAAGTCGCTTCCATACACCAAGTTGTAGGTCGCACAAACGAAAAGGAACACAGCAAACAGAAGTTCTGACACGGTCCATCTGCAAGAGCATGAAAATGATAACATTTCAGAATTTTGGATGCTAGTTCAACATAACATTATCATATCAGGCAGGATCCAGTAAAAAAAGAAAATATCATATGGTTAGGTGGCCAGTGGTGCGCACACCCAAGAAGAAAGGTGGGCTGGGTCTTCATAATTTGGAAATATTTAATGTCAGCTTACTATGTCAGTGGTGGTGGAATCTTGAATCCAGAGAAGGGATGCGGCAGAAGATAGCGAGAAAAAAAAAATATAAGATTGATGGAGGGATATACCAACTTCATAGTACAGTGAATGATTCACCATGTTGGGCTGATCTGATCAAAATCAAAGACTTGTTTCTCAAAGGGAGAAAGATGAAGGTTGGGGGTTGGCAATGGAAAACAAACAGACTGTTGGGGACACAAATGGTGCAGTGACAAGCCTCTTCTATCTATCTTTCCTGATATGTTCCAACTATGTAATGAGAAGAAGACAGTTAAGCAAATGGCTAACACTGCACTGTTTGGAATACGACATTTAGTTAAACAGTAAAAAGAAATTCACTGTTAAGTCAAACGTATAATCACCTTCCTGATGCTGGTCATGATAGATCATTTAGACATCTGTGGAAAGCAAAACTGCCTTTGAAAATTAAATTTTGGTTGCGGCTTATATGGCACAATGCCATTGCCACGAAACGCAACATGATTAAAGAAAAATGGGCGGGGGACCCTTTG
Organism: Triticum dicoccoides; assembly: GCF_002162155.2. NCBI lineage: Eukaryota > Viridiplantae > Streptophyta > Magnoliopsida > Poales > Poaceae > Triticum > Triticum dicoccoides. The sequence continues at coordinate 117,604,818 of NC_041393.1, read as the reverse complement.
TGTCGCTTCTGCGATGATAATGAAACCATAAATCACCTGCCAAATATGTCTGGAGTATTGTGAGTAAAACTATAGGTGCTGGGGATAGACCTGGGTGCTTCTCCCAGTACTTTTGGTGGATTCCACATTATCTGCCTTATAGTAGAAACCTGCAAATTGCTGGCTTGGCTGCCTTGTGCTGGGCACTTTGGAAGCTCAGAAATAGAGCTTGTTTTGAATTTAAGCTAGTTAGATCATGTGCTGAGTTCATTTGGTATGTTGTGTCCTTTAGAACTATACTATTGGGCAGCGCTCCAGAATGGTGGTGATCGTGCAATACTGGAACAAGGTGCTGCTGCTCTTCAAAGGACGACGCTAGTGCATCAACATGATGGAATAAGGGAGCAAGGAGAGGCTTCTCTGATGATTGCTGGAAGAACCGGTGATAACGATGAGGAAGACGCAAAAAATATGACCCAAGAAATGGATGAGGACTAAAAACTTGGAGACACGGCTTCTTGGATGCTATAAATGGGGTGTGCACTTGCGTGTGCTGATGTTTGGGGTGTGGTTTTCCCCCCTGTAAGATAAAATTCTCTCTTCTGCTGGGTTGGCTTTACTTTCCGTTACCAGTTTTACTCTCAGTTTCCCCTGCTAGCGGGGCATGCAGCAGGAGGGGGTATTGCTCTCATAGCTGAGAACCCTACTTTCTAGTTTCTTTTGTTGCGCCAAGACGCTGTTTTGTGTTTGTTCCGTTATCTTTTGATAGTGGAGCCCGATCCATTCTTAGATTGTATGGGGAAAAAAATATCTATGGCACTTGGAGGTACACAGGTTCAGTTATCTTTTACCTGTCCCAAAACCTGCAGCGAGGCTTTTCGAGTATCTGAGGCACGGGCTTTGTATTGCTTACACTGCCAAGCTTCTCCGTGACCACCAGAACTCGTTTACGCTTCCCAACTCCAGCAAACCGATGAACGTTGCCTTTGTTCGGTGAAAAGACATGACATTCTCAAAGAGGATCCAGAATGGTATGAAGTGGATAGAACTGCGAAACAGCGAGTTAGGAACCAACATTTCCTATCTGGCATGGACATATTCATGCTAATTAACAAGCTCTTCTGAAAGCATCAAACCTTGGATTTCGGACGGCGTATAAAATGGTTATTGCTGTCGGAATATAAACCACCCCCCAAGCAGGAATTTTGATCTCAGGAATTAGCACCGAAAATGGGATCACTACACAGTAGAGCACGAAAGGTACCACATGAGCAACAACCTTCCTCACCAAGAAGAAGCTGTATAGCAAATAAAGCTTCCACCAAAGTGACACCTCCTGCTCAGGATCTAGATGATGTCAGATAAACACCGAAAAGGAAACATAAGAGTAATGATTTAATCAGACGTTCAGATTATGCACAAAAACCATGGTATGAAACGTCTGCAAAAATAAATTTCAAGCTCATGCATAGTTTTTTTATTACATAAAGGCACCCCCCGCTCGATGCTCATGCATACTAGACCAAAATATATCACTTATCATGAGGCATAACATCACTAGATTTGTTTCATGCAAACACTACTTGATTGTGCGTACTAACATGACAAGCAGGATTACCTTAGTAAGCAATATCTCTGCTCCCATCTTTCGGAATAAATTTGCTGCCCCACATGTCCAACGGTGTTGTTGACGGCGATATGCCTTCAGATTGCTTGGCAGTTCACTTTTTACCTGTGTTCCGGTAATAATCGAGTTACATCACGTGTAAAATATTGTAAAGATGGTCGTCAACCCAGGTTGGTTGGCCATTAAAAAAATTCAAATCACCCTGCTTCTCTCAAGATTACATCTTGTTTTCTATTTTATAATTGTTGATTTTTTTCAAAAATGTATAAACAATATAGTTTGGCATAAAGATTGAATCCATATGAGTATGTTAGTACCATGACTAACCTACCTTGACATCGCCAACATACACAAATTTCCATCCTTTCAAGCCTGCTCTGACTGCCAAATCCATGTCTTCAACTGTGGTTCGATCATCCCAGCCCCCAGCTTCCTTGATGGCAGAAATTCTCCATACCCCAGCAGTTCCTGAAGTTTTTAAAACAAGCAGTTCCTGGAGTTCAATAATTAATCCTACAGGGTTGCGAAGGGTTGAATTCATAATAGGAAAGGTGGCTGTTATACCATTAAAACCAAAGAAGGCAAATGTAGATGAACCTGCCTCCTGCTCTACTTTAAAGTGATAATCTAGTGTCATCTTTTGTATCCTTGTCATCAGGCATTCATTGGGATTAACTGCAAAATCGTCCCAAAATGCCAGTCAGCAAGCTTCCTGTCAATTGGAACAAGAGATGCATCAGACAGATAAATCCTACTCGGTTAACATAACTTGTGCACCATAAAAGGTCTATTGTTATATTTCCTTTACAAAATATAGTCAGATTTTATCTTTTTTCTCCAGTTTGGCCTTATTGTCAGCCTTACTTAACATGGACATGCAGTGGTGGTTTTTGCTCATCTCCTGCATAACATAAGATTGGTGCCATATTACTTACTACAGCAAGGTGGATTACAGGTTTACTAGTAGCATTGTCGGAGAATAGTAATGCTAACCAGATGAACTCATAATCAAGGTACACCCTTTGTTTTTATTTACTCCACATATTAGCTTTGTCTCAAGTCCTTGAAACAGCAAAATCAGTAGCCTTGGCGCAGTGGTAAAGTTGCTGCCTTGTGACCATCCTGGCTGCCCTTTTTTTTATTAGCTTTGTCTCAAGTCAAACTTTGTAAACTTTGATCAAGTTTATACACAAAATTATTGACATCCACAGTACCAAATCAATATCATTAGAATCATCATTGAATATATTTTCACATCATATATATTTGTTATTATGAAAGTTTATATTATTTTCTATAAACTTGGTCAACCTTTACAAAGTTTGACTTAGGTCGAAGCTAATATATGGAGTAAATAAAAACGGAGGGAGTAAATTTGACTGTTTTCCAGGCTTACCAAACTCCCAGCGTGCTTGAACAAGAGCAATTTGTGGATTACGTGCGAGATATGGGATGGTTCTCATGAGGAAGTCGGGCTCCGGTTGGAAATCGGCATCAAATACAGCGAGGAAATCACACTGTTGGACATAAGCATGCAGCATCCCCTCTTTCAGTGCACCAGCCTTGTATCCTTCTCGATTGTTTCTGACCTCATATTTTACGTTCTTGCCTTTCTTAGCCCAAGTTTTGCATTCCAGCTCCACCAGATCCTATTGAAAGCACACAACAAGCCAACTAGCAAAATCAATACAACTACCGAATCAAAGAACTCAAACTAATACTCCCTCCGTTCCTAAATATAAGTCTTTTTAGAGATTTCACTACAAACTACATACGGATGTATGTAGACATATTTTAGAGTGTAGATTCACTCATTTTGCTTCGTATTTAGACATTTTTTATTTATTTTTGGAAAAGAAAGCTACCTTGTTTCTTAATCGAGTTCGCCGTCCTAAAATGTCTCAAATTTTGCATTAGTCTACCACATTTTTTGACAGCCATGAATTGGAAAGGCCAAAAGTACAGCTATTTTCCAAATGTCGACAAGTACAGCGCTATAGTACTACTGATTCAACGCGCAATAGGCTTTTATACCTTGATGGTTGGATCCGTGGAATCGTCTAGAACCTGTACGATGACCCTATCCGACGGCCACGACAGCCCACACGCTGCTCCAATCGAAAGCTTGTACACCTGCGCCCAACACAAGAGGCAAATCGAGGTATAGTGCATTTTCTTTTTCAAAGGATGAAACGAAGTATTGTACAACGTACGTATACTGTATATGTACACGAACGGCTAACTTCACTACAGTATTAAATTACAGGAACACCCACGCGTACCTCCCTCTCGTTGTACATGGGGATTTGGACGAGCACCATGGGGTAGCCGAGGAGGCCGCGCTCCTCGTCCTCGTCCTCGCCGTCCTGGGCGCCGAGCGGGCCCGCGCTGTACCGCCGCTCGGGACGGCGCCGCACGAGGCTGGCGGCGGCCATGAACACGGCCTCGGCGAGCAGCATGGCCGACATGGCGAGGCACGCGCCCGACACCGCCGCGAGCGCCGGCGCCACTGCCCCGGCGCGCACCGCGTCCCAGCCCCGCAGCAGCTCGCCGCCGCCCGACGCGCGCCACCACCGCAGCAGCGGCAGGCCACCAGACCCAGCGAGCCACTCCGCCTTCGCCACCGCAAAGGCGGCGGCCCCCTCGCCGTCGCCGGCCATGCGACCGCGTGCCTCTTTTTGGCTTCTCGAGGCTGCTTTTCCAGTTGTGCGCGTCGGCGCGCAAGGGGGGCATTAGAGAAGTATAATAGAGCTGAGTCAGCGGGCTATAAGGATTAAACTAGTATATCTTTACTTAGGCTCCTTTGATTCAAAGGAATTCTATGAAATTTTTGGAGGATTAGAATCCTTAGGATTTTTTCCTACATTTGTTGTTTGATTCACAGGATTGAATCCTATAGAATTTGTTCCAATGGAATCAAGTGTACTACGGCCCAGTTCTTTTGAGTAGATTGTGGAGAATTTCAGTCTGGAAAATCTGGAGCTAAAAGAACTCGAATTCACTTCCAAAATCTGGAGAGGATTCTCTAGAATCCTAGTGCAATCCAAAAGCTACCAAAAAGCATGATTCTCCCAGAATCTCAGGATTTTGGCAAGTCCCACCAAAGAAAACGTTTCAAAATGGAAGTGTACCCCTATCCCATGGAGAATTTACACCCGGAATGCCACTGGACCATCCACGCACTGGCACGAGAAAACGAGCGAGCGCCTTCGCTCGACCCCTGCCTGTTCGCATCAGGGGAAGATTCCCCAGCCGTAGCAAGGGCTAGGGTTCCGCCGCAGAATCCACCCCGCCGCCCAGGCCCTTGCCGCCGCCGGCCCGGTTCCCGCCGCCGCCGACCATAACTCCCTCCGCCGCCCCTCTTCCTTCGCCGCTCATCCACCCCTCTGCCTTGTCTCCGCCCGCAACCACCAGCGTTGCACCTCCACGGCGACCCCGACGGGCTTTAGCTGCAACTGGACGGCCACCGGCGCTGCACCTCGACATCCACGAGCAGCCCACGCGAGGAGCGGGCCACACCAACGGTGAGCCATCTTGTTTCCTATCTCTCTGTTCTTCATTTATCTTATGCGAAATTGGATAGATAGACTGATTTATGTTGCATAGGTAGATGGATTGATGCTTGAATCTGTTAGATAGATGGATGGATTGATTGCTGATGGATGGATGGATTGAGCCAAATGTTGTAACTGGTAAAAGCAACAAAGATTCAGAACAATTGCTGTCAACAGCAGCAGTCTTGAACAATTGCTGATGGATGGATGGATTGATGCTTGAATTTTTTTGCTTGCTGATAGATAAATGGATGGATGGATTGATGCTTGATTTTTTTGTATGTGTGCTACTGTCAATGCTACTATGGTATTGATGTTATTGGTGCTATTTGCTACTATACGCAGATGTTGTTACATTGATTTTTATGGTAGAATGCCAATGTGATAATGCTTATGTCAATTCTGTTCAATGTTAATGTGATAATGGTGAATGGTAATGGTAGATGAACGCAGTACGCGAGGCGATTGTTGCTAGTCTCGTACCTTGAGATTATCCTTTTTTTAGTTCATCCACTTTTGTAATGAACAAATCTTTAAATCCATTCTAAATGTAATATTTAGCACTTTTTATGACATTCGGAAATCACTTTCGTACTCATATTCGACTAGATACTGTTAGAAACAACGAGGTGTTAATAAATTCATCAAACATTTTCTGTCTAAGGGTACTACAGACATTTCAACACACAACTTTTTCCAGAATCTCAACCTACAATCCCAGAAAAGAACTCGGCAACAGATTCTGGGAGAAGCAAATTCTGGGAGAATTTTCCAAAATCTTGATTCTGCAGAATCCTGTGTGAAAAGAACTGGGCCTACATATCATTGGAAATCTAGCATCCACTACAACCTCTTTTTTCAATTCCTTCGTTTTTCCTGTCGCATCAAACACTCTATGCTAATCCTATAGGATTCAAGTGGACATGCCACTCAAATCCTGTATTTTTCCTATTCCCACGTTTTGAAAATCCTGCAAATCAAAGAGGGCCTTAGTTGGAGGAAAGATAAGAGAAAAGAGAAGGTAAGCGGGCTCTTCGTGAAGAGTCAGCTCTAGCACATGCTCCTAGGCACTTTGTGAGAATGAAACGTGTGCCACATAATAAAAAAGTAGTACACTCTTTTGATCTATTATTATACATGTTGGCTATAAGATGGGCTGTAGATGACATGGCACTGTCTTATAGCCAGCGGCTGGCTATATTATTAACCATGCTCTTAGGTGGCCTGTGAAGATGACATGTGGGACCTGTGCCGCACTCGCGTTGCCGCGCCGACGTGGAGCCCGCCTGTCACGGTCCTGACTGGAGGTCGCGCTCGTGGGCGAGGGCCGGGAAGATGCCAAGACGAGGTGGGCGTGGGCGCCGAGGGAGTCGTGGTCGGCGTTTGGTTTCCGGCTTTTGTGGCTGATGGGTGTTAAGGATTAATTATAATCCTAATAATCCATGCTTAACAACCGCCTTAGATAAGTAACCGTCATTAGTTACCGCCTTTATGGCGTCCTTTGTAAAGGTCGCGTCCGTTCAACGCGTCCTCTCACTTTGTATATATAGCCTTGTTTGTCATCAATAAAGAGACACTGTTCATTCCCATCATTCGCTCCTCTCTCCCTCTCTCTTTTTCCTATTAACACGTTATCAGCCCTTTGCCCTAACCCGAGCAAGCGATTAGGCCACTAAACAAACCGGCAGCGCCGGCGGCGCCCGCACACTATCAATCCGTCACCGGCGATGTCCTTGATGGCCGAGAGACGGCCGAACGAGTGCGAGCCCAGACCTCTTTGACGCATCGCGTTGTCCCCGGCGGAGCGATTTCACTAACGGCTCGCCTGCGAGCAACGCGGAACTAGCGACAGTCCAAGCCCACCGGCGCGTGGTGCGTGCACGCTTCACCCTGCAGAACGGCACGGCGGCGCAAGTCTCCAGCCGGCGCATGGTCGCGTGGCCTCGACCTCCCGCATCAGCCCGAGGCGTTCACGGCCCAGGCGCGGCGAATCTCTCGATCTGGGAAGAAACCAGATGCAAATGAGATGAAAGCACAAAATCCAGAGAGAAAGGTAAGAACGGGGAGGGGATCAGAAGGAAACATACAAGATCCCTGTAACACATCTCATACAAAACGACAATCATCCAAAGACCAACTCTGTATCTTGATTGATACATCAAGCAGGTGATTCAATTCCAATTTTGTTCCTGCACGAAGTAAGCACTAACCTCCAGGGCGTCGTTTGCATGCCGTCCAAGGCAAACTTCGGCGGCGACCCATGGCCCGGACAACGCTGCCTCGGCCAGGCTCCTAGCTGAGCGGCGGCAACCTTCGGCCCGGCTGCTCCCAGCGCTGCACCCGGAGGTGGCCGCAGCGGCTAATGGCCGGAGACCAGCATGGCAATGCCCTCAGGCGCGCGGCAGCGCGGTCCACAGCCCAGGCAGAGGCGACACCCTCTGTGCCCGACGCACCCCGGCGGCGCCTCCCATCGGCCTGAATCCTCGGCGCACAGCGACGAGCCCGCCACATGGCCATCATCCGAGGCTCTCGACCTCAGGGCGGCTCCCACGGAGCGACCAACCACGACGCGGCTATCCAGCCCTTCGGCGTGAGCGCACCATGAGCGGCAGTGGAGGCGACGTCCTCCGGCACGGCGCAGAAACCGACGGCCGGCAACGCCCTCTGGCGTGCGACGTTGTACGAGCAAGCCCTCCGGCTACGGCCGGCGGCGACATGAACCGCAGCATCGGTGCCTCTCTGCAGAACTAAACAAATCGATGGCGATAGGGAACCTTATCCCTTCGGCCATTTGAGTCTAAGCCCTTCTAGTTTCTTTTATTGGCAAATGCGTCATCAGACTTAATATTACTTGAACACAAGCCATCAGGTTTACTGTTTTAGATTTTGGTTAATACCAGCATATAATATTGGTTGAGTTCTAAGGCATTGAGCCTATGTTTTTGGATGGGCCGACCATTACATCTGCAATGAACCCTAAAGATACTAGTACTTTTTTTACAATAAGTGCAACAACTACGTTTTGCATTTGATTTTCTTCTTCTTGCAAATCATGATGTAAATTCAAAACAATGATTGTGAAGTGTCATACTTAATATGACTACATCATATTTTATTTGCGAATCACAAGGTATGATGGCATCTACTGTGTAATTTGCAGATTATCCATCACTACTGTGAGGTCTACATCTTTTTATTTTAACAAGATGACTACCTTCGAAGTGCTCTTCCAAATGTTAATATTATATGTGACTACCTCAAGATATTATAAGGTAATACTGGCATCTACTGCAAATTTTGCAGACTATCCATTATTACAGCAAGGTCTACATCATGTCACTTTGACAGATGATTACCTTCAAAGTGATTTTACACATTTTGCATAACATAAGGTAATAGAATTACGAACATCTACTGACAAAAGTCAGACTATGTTATCTATTACTGCGAGGTCTACACCGCATCCGGCGATTATCTTCAAAGTGTTATCCTATATAAATTGAGGTCAACACATATGAGTGTATAGCTAGCATCAGCTATCATAAAATTTGCTCCTTTGAAGCCATTATTGTTGTTCACTAAAATTATTTACTCTCCTAGTAAAGAAATAATAATAATGATCTTACATGATTAAAATGGCATTTTCTTCTAGTATCAATTATTTAAGCATCATTTTGCTTGAATAAGTCGTGGAAAATTACACAAATATTACTATTTGTGATGATATTGTCGTCCATACATAAAGGTAGAGACCATAATTTATAGCAAATATCGAGTGTCTCAAACACTATTACAAGATCCACATCACATTTTGGGTTGATATTTTATAGTGACTAACCCCATGTTTGAAAAATGTCATGGCTATTCTCTTGATAGCTAAATATGTACATATTCATTTTATGTCGCAAACTTCACTTAGTTCTCAAACTAAGTACATTATGGATGAGTATTTATTCACTTCGAATATTTTCCTTTAAGAGAAACATGCTGCCATGAGCACATCATGAATGATCGCCCATTTGTTTTTCAAGACCTCAAGTCTATTGCATCTCACAATTCTATCACATAATCAACTTCAAGTTGAGATCTCGTGATCAAATATTTTTATATGCAGATCCGGTTGAAAATTCCTTATACACTTTATCTCCTCTTAAGATGGTACTACCATTTTTATAATGAAGAAACATGGAATTTCTTAAAATCATCAGATTCATCCAACGGGTGCTATACCATTATTTGAAATTCTTGCTAGTACCGAGAATACTATGCAAGTTAGTGGTAACAACACAAAACCATGAGGAATTCGAAGTAAAGTGGATGCTAATAGACAACCAAAGATAGAATCATCTCTTAATAGGAATTGGCCGTTTTCAAATGATCAAAAGACAACTCTCCAGTTTGTCAAATGTGTGGTTATATAAATATTGTACCTATGATTACCAGACCATCAAACATATGGTCGAACCACACCACAAATTTATTAAAAGGCCAATAAGTTTAATGGGATAAATTTGAAAATTTGCAAATAACAACCAAATTCTAGTAAAGGATTGTTCTCAGAATCTTCATCAGAAGGAGGACCAAAATCTAGTGCAGAAAATGGAGGATGAACTCATTTGCACTCAAGCATATCGGGGACCTCAGGTAATCTCCTAATTATCCCACCATATTATTAGCCTATACTTGTACTACAACATGTAGTAAAATGTCCAATATCATATCCCTTGGATACAATATTCGATAAATTTGAATGTATGCTTCAATTCATACTCAATATTGTTGCGCACACAATGATTTTCTAAGTATTAATAAATTAAATATTAGGCTTGATAGCCTTAGCCATCCTGGTTTGGGGGTGATTAGAAAATTGTTGACAATTCTGTTGGTCACAACTTAACAAGTTGTAAAATATTCCCCATATCATCAGATTATATGTGCACCACATGTGTCATAGGGGAAATCTGTTTTAAGGAACTCTCACCTTAAAAATTCTAAGCAAGCCACTTATTCTTCCTTGAACGCATTCAAAAGATATATGTGGATTGCTTAACCATTATCTGGGGTAATTTAGATAACTTATGGTACTCATATACACATTCATAAATTGTTTAAGTGTGTTTCTAATCACACACAACCATGATCTTACCCGATAAATTGCTTAACTTATCAAAGTAGGAGCAAAATTCTCCTGAACAAAGGATAAACCCATTCGAATGGACAATGTCGTTGAACTCATTTCACGAGACTTTTATGATTGCATTCAGTACTCTATGTACATACCCATAATGGTTTTGTTAAATTTATTATCAAAGATATTTAAATGAATTACATGACCACTTTTAAAGAATTGTAAATTTACCAGCCTCTTGCTGGACACATACGACCTTACACACCGTAAGTATGATCTAAATCATACCAACTGCATATCATACTACTTAACCCCCTTGTAGTAACTACGTGGAAATCAACAAAGTATTTCCTATCTGCAATAATTCGGTTACATATCGATATCACCACTCCAGCGTACATCAATGGGCAGTTATAGAAAATTAGGGATCTATTTGAGGAATACCATTTTATCCGTCAATCAAAATTATTCATAGCCCGTATGCTAATTGCATCAGCAATAAGGATATTTTCCGGCATTAGGGGGAGATAAGTACCACAAAGAATGCCGAGAAATAAATTATAAATGTTATTGACATTCAATCCTTATATCCACGTACTCAAAGAATCTGAACTATAAGTTTAGAGAATCATATATTTGCAACACATTGCAAATTTGCCACATACATTTACTGATGAGAAGGTGTCACTAAATCCAATATTCCTGCAGTAAAGTGTCAGAAAGAGTGGAGGTACCTGATAAACCACTCTTCTCCCCAAATGAGAGCAAGAGGGGGAGAAAGTCTGACAACATGAGATATAACTTCTCATATGCTTCCGCGGAAACAGAAGAAATCAATTCCTCAACCAGTAAATGTAATTCAACATCAAGTTGAAAGACACCTCACTGGATGCTCATCATCCAAAGCCCGGCATAAATGTGCACAAATGTTTTGGTGCCGGGACATCGAAACACCTTGCCTCCATTTGTTGTAGGAAATCACAAGGAGTTAAAAAGGAATAAATATATTATCCACAAACTTCAATGATTCCATTAGAATCATATAAACTAAAGACTACATTTGTCGACATATATTTCTTCTCAAATTGCTAAACCTTTTGGGCCCGAACCAAAATCCATGGTAGAGTGCCTCCTGCACTCATATTGGTTCACATAAAAGGAAGTAAGTAATGAAGAATAGCACTCGCTCTACAAATGAGTAGTATTTACCGCAGTAATACCTACTCCTCATAAGTATCTTCCATATGGAAAACTAAAAACTTCTCATTCATAGACAAAGTCAATGAGGTGGTGAGAAAGCGAGGCTTGTAGCAAAAGGGTTCACGCAGAGACCCGACATCGATTATGATGTAACATATCCTCTTGGTATGAGTGGAATTATGTTTCGATACTAAATATCATTGGCAATCAAAATAATAACAATATCCATGCAGTTGATGGATGAAGTGGCTACATACTCATATGAGTATCTCATTTCGGAAATCTCTATTCAAGTCCCTGAAGGGCTTATACTTCTGAATCCAAAAGAAAATCGCAACATTTTTTGTGTAAAACTTCATAAGTCACTCTATGACTTGAAATAATCGGAAATTTATAATGAAGTCTCTCAAGGGCTTACAATTCCAAATCCAAAATAAATCACAACATATTTGTGTAAAATTTCAGAAGTCACTCTATGGCTCGAAATAGTCGGAAATCATATGGTACTACCGACTAAATGAGTTCCTTCTTCAAAAGGATTACTCGAATAATGATGATTATTTACATGTTTAATAAAGGAATCCCAAATTTGATTTCCTTTCATCACCTCAGTGTATATTGATGACTTCATCATTAATGTCTATACAAGACTTAAACATACACATAATCATCTCAAGACGGGAAATTTGGATTCAACCAAATTTAGCTTAAGCTTACAACTTGAGCATTCTCTCAAGAATACATATCAGTCTACATATATCCAAGACATATACGAGAAGTTCAATGTGGATATATCAAACCAATAAAAGACATGTAATATGGTCATAGTACCCCTGATAGGGTACAAATCCATTCATACCTAGGGGTGATAATGAAGTGATATCAGGACCTGAAGTTCTATCTGACTAATGTCAAAGCACTCATATAATTGCAAAACTACGTCAGGCCTGACACTAAATTTGCTATCTTTGTTCAGAGTGCAACCCACAACAAAAGGTATATGGATGATATAAGAAATATTAGCTTATATCTCAAGCTCACAATAAAGCTTGGATATTTCCATCAGGAAATACAAGATATGACCATGATATGATATAATGATATTGGCTCTTTCTTTGATCCCAACAATGCCATATCAATGACTGAATTTGCGGGAATAGCCTTCATATGGAAGTCATCTAAATGAGCATTAATGGCTATTTCTAGTTATCATTTTGACATAATTGCTTTATTTAAAGGCACTGCAAAATATGCATGATTTGGCAAGAATGATTAACCACACTCAAAATCATGTGGCTGAGATTCATCAGAATCACATAACTTGTTCTTATCAAGATTCTAGCACTTGTGTTACTCGATATGTATAGGTTATATGAAGAGCAGTATCATATTGCACATTGCTCAAAATTCACTTATCCTCACGAATTATAGAAAGTGAGGAAACAATTTACAAACAAAATATTGGAAAATCCAATGGATTATTCATAATGTCATGATAATGCCATTGGAATTGGTCAGACACATCCTTTAGATTTGCAAAGTTCAGCGGGAGTAATCTCCCAAACTATAACCTATCAACAATGATCAGATTGCATATATTGTACTCTTTTTCCCTTGATGAGTTTTTCTCTAATGGTTTCTCATAAAAGGTTTTTAATGAGACAATATAAACACAAGTGTCTATATATGCCATATCATTTTCTCCTTATATTTTTTCTACCGGGTTTTAAAGGAGTTTTCAATGGCATATTAGATCGCACTCTTTTCCCTTATGAGTTTTCTCTCAATGTTTCTCATAATGGTTTTTAACGAGGCAATATCTTCTCAAAGATCATATATCATACTTTCTATTTTCCCTACCGGATTTTTTAAAGGAAGTACTCAAGATATATTAATTGTTCTCTAAACTTATCGATGAGTTTTCTCCTTCTTCAAAGGTTTTTCCCATATGAGTTATCAAGAGACAATAATTATTATATGTTGCATCATTTTCTTCTTATTTTTCCCATTGGGTTTAAAGGAGTTTCAGCAACGTATCTACACTATTTTCCTCATATTTTTCCCACAGGGTTTTTGGAGGAGTATTTCTCAATATGAAGATGATGAACAATCTCAAGGCAAACATACTAAAGGAGTCTTTATCAAGATGGCGCATATAACCGAAGACAAGCATGGATTAGGGGGAGTGTTAAGGATTAATTATAATCCTAATAATCCATGCTTAACAACCGCCTTAGATAAGTAACCGTCATTAGTTACCGCCTTTATGGCGTCCTTTGTAAAGGTCGCGTTCGTTCAACGCGTCCCCTCACTTTGTATATATAGCCTTGTTTGTCATCAATAAAGAGACACTGTTCATTCCCATCATTCGCTCCTCTCTCCCTCTCTCTTTTTCCTATTAACAATGGGCACCGTCCACCCACCAGCCACCGGAACCGGAGCGTGCACAGTTCGAGGAGAGGTGGCACCAGCACGAGCAGGACGAGAGCTTTTCCGCCTCCCGAATTGGATGCGCCCCGTCGTGTTGCTCGTGTTGCGCTAATGGACAGCAAGTTCGTTCTCTTCTTGAGAGAGGACATGGCCCCGGTTTCGTTTATGTAATTGTTACTGAGTTTCGATTTCAATTATTCTGAGAGCATCTTTCATAGATTCCAAAATTTGGCGGTCCAAAATCAAAAATGTAAAATTTGGACCGCCAAAAATGCATTTTGGAGCTTCAAAAAAATGTCAACTCCAACAGATGGTCCAAAACCGGCCAGCAGCCGCGCGTCTGTTGTTCAGCCGCTGTCCAGCCACTGTACAGCCGCACATATTGCATAAAAACATGTATCCAACATATACTATCGAATCCCAAGTTAAATCATCTACATTGCACACAACCACCGTCAAACATACTATTCAATCCCAAGTTAAATCATCAAGTTTCGTCATTTTTTACCTTGGGGAATTCCGTCGAACACCTAGCGCGCGCGGTGGAAGAAGATGGCCGCTGGTTGGATTGGCTGCTGCTCACGGCTGCGGTCGGCTCCTCCGGACGGCGGCGGTGATAAGAAAAGAGCTTCGAGGCCGGCCAAGAGGAGCTCGGCGGGTGGCGAACAGTACTTCGGCAGCCGGGCGAAGGGCGTCGTGCGGCGGTCGTCCGGCCGGCACAACGACCATGAACAGGCTCACGGTCGACGGGGACGAAGTTGGCGGCAGCCTTAGACCCGGCGGAGGCCTACCGCGGTAGCCGGACCGCCGGAGGCGCTGAATCTCACGCCGGCTGCCTCCCGATTCGGCGGCCACCGGGCGGCTGCGAGTCGGCTACCGGCGAGGGAGGCGACGATGGCAGAGGGCGGCGGCGGGGATTTGTGGTAGTGGCGGCGCCGACGGCGTGGTTTTCCGCGGTCGCGACGGCAGATTCCTGCCGGCTGATCTTCGGGCGGGTGGGCGGGAACGAAAAGGAAGTGGCGGTTGGGTGTTCGCGGGCGGCGGCTGGTTTTGGACCAGATGCACCTCGTGATGTAAATTTGCACCGCGAGGTATTGGATTTTACATCACAAGGAGGCTGCAATCCAATTTTTATTTTTATTTTGCATATGGACCGTCTGTTGCCCCAGACGGTTCAAAAGTTAGTTATTTTTACATTTGGACCATCTATTGAAGATGCTCTGATGCGGTAGATGTATATTGTGGCTTTACGGTAGAAGAGGATTGCTTCACACCGCATATGGTTTTCCTCTCCCAAAGTTCTCTAACTCTGTGAAGTGACGGGAAGTTGTGTTAAAAGAAAGGGAAACGATTAGCATCCACCGGCGGATTGCTCCGAAGGGTCAACTGCCTCTATCGTCTACCACGTGTCCATGTGTCCCCCTCTGTTGTCCATCTTTCCTTCCTTAGAAACATCACAATCCAATTGCTCTTGTCTCACCCAGGAACAGTTGTAAGGCCTCGGCTCGTACGGGCATCGATTGTAAAAATACTATAAATTTCTGCAACAAGACCTTTATTGCGATATTTAATTTGCAAATTTCATGACTTCTGTAATGAAACTTTTGTCACAAAAATTTCTACGACAAGACCTATGTTGCAAGGAAAAAAACGTAACAAGACTTTCTTTGCAAAAAAATGCAACTAGACCTATGTTGTAAAAAAATCTGCAACACCACCCATATTGGAAAAGTCCTTCCGCAAAATCATCTATGTTACAAAAATATGAAAACGAAAAAGAAATCTGCAACACAAGCATGTTCGCTCATACTACATGTGTCCCACCTGACATGTGCCCCTTACTCCTCATGGCTCTCCTCAAATTTTTTCTGCAACAACACCAACGTTCCAGAAGTTTATCCCAAAACATAAGCTATGTTGCAAAGAAAGTGAAGACAATTTTTTTCAACAGACCTTTGTTGTTAAAAATATCTGCAACAAGACCTCATTTGCAAAAAAAAAAAGTTTTGCATGCAACACATACCGTGTTTCAGAAAGCTAAATAGCGGTTCCGACATTTTGCAACAAGCATCCTGTTGCGGGGTTTGTTCTGCAACACCGCTCTTGTTGCAAAAGGTGGATGGCGCTCGTGGATGGGTAGGTCGGATGGACATCCCCTTGTCCATCCAACAGCCAACGAGGCGGCGGATGTTTTCTATTTATCCGCCAGCCGACGCCTAGCGCGACCCAGAAAGAAATGCATAAATAGATAAATGTTCTCGGTTTACATGTTAGAAGAAAATACTCCCTTTGTCGCGAATTAATTGTCTTACATTTGTGTAGATACGGATGTATCTAGAGATACATTTATATCTAGAAAAAATTTAAGACAAGTAATTTAGGACGGAGGAAGTAAAACCTAAGAAATATGTAACAAAATAATATATAAAAACAGAAGGGAAAATCCAAAAAAATGTTTGACTTGATGAGGTGACTTAAATAGTGTGCATGGCTTTGATGCATGAGGTGGCATGGTTTGCATGAATACATTTATGCAACTAACTCATGACTTTGATGTCACACAATTTTGATCGAAGAACTATGATAATTATGACTTAAAAAAGAACATGTGCAGAGAACATTTGCACTACATATGTTCTCTCTCTCTCTGCGCGCCCACGTGCATGTACAATGCGGTGGCTTGACCTACTTACATAGGTTTGGTTGTCAGGATGAAGGTACAAGGAACAGCTTGCAGTGTGCCAGGGCCTCGGCGAAGAGATAATGCTTGAGGAGAAAAGCAAAAGAATTTTAGTGAAAAAAAGATGACGAGATAAGGAAGTCACGAGCATGAAAAAAACCAACATGTGATAGCTTGACCTTGACCGTCGTAGAAGGGTGGATTTTCATCCAAGTTCACCACCTACGTACTCATGGTTGAACGTGCTCTTAAGTCTAGGTTACTTTTTCGTTATTGGTATCATAAGATGTTGCCGCCCACATGTGCGAGAGCTATATCCATCCATGGACTCTCAAAACACGAATAGATTAGAACAAGTAGGAGTTGAAACCATTTGGGGGGTGGGGAAGAAAATAGCGGGAAGGAGAATCACCATGATCTATTCATTCACTCCTTCATCAGCCGTCACCATCATGTTCTTCATTTCCATATATAGCCACTCCACTCATGGTACTCCAAGATTCAATCGCAATTCGTGAGATTGTAAGATGATTTTTAATCCTTCATTTTAAAGAACAATCTACATTGTCTCTTGTGTTCACAGAGACTGATCCGCTAGTAGGCTCCTTTGGCTAAGGGCGGAGGCATGGGCCTGTTTGGATGGGAGCCCGAGGCTACCAAGCCAAATTATTGACGTTGACCGTCTGCATGGGCAGCGTTTGGATTGAAGCCCGTTATTTGGCTCGCCAAGGCTCGATTCAGCTCTCCAGTTCATTTTCTCACCAACGTGTAGGCAAGTTGCGGGTGACGAAAAGCATCGCCAATTTTTTGGCTCGCCCATGCCGTTGGCGGGGCCAGCATGGGCACAATCCAAACAACCTCATAGCCTCATAGCCAGCGTGTGTGTTCTTGATGGGATCTATAGTGTGATTTCTTTGTACTACCTTTGTATTGCGATTTGTTCTTTTATCTTGCCCCAATTCAGGACTCAATGGTACCTGATGCACTGATGATCAACACAAGGAGGAGATAATTGACAAGGAGGCGCAATAAGACAACCTCAAAGCCGGTGATAGAAGGCGAAGTGAGGTGTCCGAAGCAAATCCTTGGGGAACAACGACATAGTCACCAAGCACAAAGGCATTGGTTGGGTTATACCTTAATAACCACGCCACCCGGAGAATTGTATTGATCAAAGTCGAATAATGTATCCTGTGGTTCGGCGGCAGTTGTTGAGGATTTTCTTTTACACACAACACTACACTAGTAAAAAACAGGGCTTTGGTTCAGGCCTGGCCAGCCCATTAGTCCCGGTTCTTCACGAACCGGGACCCATGGGGGCATTAGTCCCGGTTCATGAGCACAGGGGGGCGGCCGGGGCCTCTTGTGCATTGGTCCCGGTTCGTCTGGACCTATTTGTCCCGGTTCCAGGCACGAACCGGGACCAATGGTCCTCGCTCCTGGTCCACAACAATTGGTCCCGGTTCGTGGCTTGAACCGGGACAGATTACCGGGCATTAGTTCCGGTTTCTATCATGAACCGGAACAAATGAGTTGCCTATATATACCCCATCGCCATAGCAAAGCACTCCACAGTGCTCTGTTTTTTCTGGCCGGCGAGGGGAGGGCATTTGGGTGCTCTAGCTCACCTCCTATGCACATGAGGTGTTCGATGAAATGTCCGAGCCACACTAGTTAATCTTTCTTCTCTCGAAACTCGACCTCCGAGCTCCATTTCCCCCGAGATTTGTCTAGGTTTAGCGGTCCGTCCCGTCCCGTTCCCGTCTTCACCACCGTCGATCGCCCGCGCCGATCTCGTCGTCGGCACCACCGTGGTGAGCCTCTTATTCTTATCTTCTTTTTGAAAGAAAAATATTCTTACTTCAGATAGATACTTGTCTAATTTTCTTACTTTTATTATTCCTTGTTATTATATAGTGCGATGATTTTGGTATCCGCCCCCGTCGGCCCTCGTCCTGTCTATGATTCAGATGTGGTATATATTATCTTTTCATAACTATTTGGTTCATTTATTGTTTATGACAATTATGCCGACCAACGTGACATAGATTTTATTTATCTAGGAGGTTGTTGAACCGGAAATTCCAACCGACCCTATTGTCAAGAGGTTAAATTTAGTTGAAGAAGAAAACAATTACTTGAAAAAAAATAAGAAAAAATGAGGAGGAGAAGATGATATGGGAGTTGCATGTTGCGGATGTCGTGATGATCACAAGATCAAGATGGATGCAATGCGGTTGAAGATTAAAAAGATTAGAAAATATGCCATTCATACCAAGGCTTGGTATCATTATGCAGTTGGATCGGTTGTTACCTTGGTTGCGATTATGATCGTATTTGTTGTTGCATTGAAATGTTTTACATAATTTCAATGTATGGTTTAATTAGATGCTCTGGAGAGATATATGTTGTTCAATGAGAACTATGTGCGTACTTTGGTTTTAATGTGATGATGAACTTTTATTAATGATGATATATGGGTGAAATGATGATACCATGCCAACTTGGAACCTTTTCAGAGTTCATTTCAAATGCTTTTTAATTTCATGGTCTTATAGCTCAAAATAATCAGTAAATGCATGAAAAATAACAAATGTAGTCAGAAGGGGTTCTAAATTGATGATGTGACTTTGAATGGTGCATTTTGAACACAGAAAAACTATGAAGTTCAAATAAGTTCAAAAAAATGAAATCCATTTGTAACACACGAGTTTCCGTATGAAACCCTAATACTTCGAAAGAGATTGTCCGTTTTGTACACGAAGTGCATCCAACTTTTGTCATAACCCTTTCTACTTTCTCACACATGCTATGTGGGTAAAATGATGATACCATGCCAACTTGGAACCTTTTCAGAGTTCATTTCAAATGCTTTTCAATTTCATGGTCTTATAGCTCAAAATAATCAGTAAATGCATGAAAAATAACAAATGTAGTCAGAAAAGGTTGTAAATTGATGATGTGGCTTTGAATGGTGCATTTTGAACACAAAAAAACTATGGAGTTCAAATAAGTTCAAAAAATGAAATCCCTTTGTAACAGACGAGTTTCCCTATGAAACCCTGATACTTCGAAAAAGATTGTCCGTTTTGTACACGAAGTGCATCCAGTTTTTGCCGTAACCCTCTCTACTTTCTCACACATGCTATGTGGGTGAAATGATGATACCATGCCAACTTGGAACCTTTTCAGAGTTCATTTCAAATGCTTTTCAATTTCATGGTCTTACGGCTCAAAATAATCAGTAAATGCATGTAAAATAACAAATGTAGTCAGAAAGGGTTGTAAATTGATGATGTGACTTTGAATGGTGCATTTTGAACACAGAAAAACTATGGATTTCAAATAAGTTCAAAAAATGAAATCTCTTTGTAACAGACGAGTTTCCATATGAAACCCTCATACTTCGAAAGATATTGTCCGTTTTGTACACGAAGTGCATCCGATTTTTGTCGTAACCCTTTCTACTTTCTCGCACATGCTATGTGGATGAAATGATGATACCATGCCAACTTGGAACCTTTTCAGAGTTCATTTCAAATGCTTTTCAATTTCATGGTCTTATAGCTCAAAATAATCAGTAAATGAATGAAAAATAACAAATGAAGTCAGAAAGGTTGTAAAATGATGATGTGGCTTTGAATGGTGCATTTTGAACACAGAAAAACTATGAAGTTCAAATAAGTTCAAAAAAATGAAACCCTTTGTAACAGACGAGTTTCCGTATGAAACCCTGATACTTCGAAAGAGATTGTCCATTTTATACACGAAGTGCATCCAGTTTTTGCCGTAACCCTCTCTACTTTCTCGCACATGCTATGTGGGTAAAATGATGATACCATGCCAACTTTCTGTTGGAAATATGCCCTAGAGGCAATAATAAAAGTGTTATTATTATATTTCCTTGTTCATGATAATTGTCTTTTATTCATGCTATAACTGTATTATCCGGAAATCGTAATACACGTGTGAATACATAGACCACAATATGTCCCTAGTGAGCCTCTAGTTGGCTAACTCGTTGTGATCAACAGATAGTCATGGTTTCTTGGCTATGGACATTGGATGTCGTTGATAACGGGATCACATCATTAGGAGAATGATGTGATGGACAAGACCCAATCCTAAGCATAGCACAAGGATCGTGTAGTTCGTTTGCTAGAGCTTTGCCAATGTCAAGTATCTCTTCCTTTGACCATGAGATCGTGTAACTCCTGGATACCGTAGGAGTGCTTTGGGTGTATCAAACGTCACAACGTAACTGGGTGACTATAAAGGTGCACTACAGGTATCTCTGAAAGTATCTATTGTTTTATGCGGATCGAGACTGGGATTTGTCACTCCGTGTAAACGGAGAGGTATCTCTGGGCCCACTCGGTAGGACATCATCATATGCGCAATGTGACCAAGGAGTTGATCACGGGATGATGTGTTACGGAACGAGTAAAGTGACTTGCCGGTAACGAGATTGAACAAGGTATTGGATACCGACGATCGAGTCTCGGGCAAGTAAAATACCGCTAGACAAAGGGAATTGTATACGGGATCGATTGAGTCCTTGACATCGTGGTTCATCCGATGAGATCATCGTGGAACATGTGGGAGCCAACATGGGTATCCAGATCCCGCTGTTGGTTATTGACCGGAGAACGTCTCGGTCATGTCTGCATGTCTTCCGAACCCGTAGGGTCTACACACTTAAGGTTCGATGACGCTAGGGTTATAAAGGAAGCTTGTATGTGGTTACCGAATGTTGTTCGGAGTCCCGGATGAGATCCTGGACGTCACGAGGAGTTCCGGAATGGTCCGAAGGTAAAGATTTATATATAGGAAGTCCTGTTTCGGCCATCGGGATAAGTTTCGGGGTCATCGGTATTGTACCGGGACCACTGGAAGGGTCCCGGGGGCCCACCGGGTGGGGCCACCTGCCCCCGGGGGCCACATGGGCTGTAGGGGGTGCGCCTTGGCCTACATGGGCCAAGGGCACCAGCCCCAAGAGGCCCATGCGCCTAGGGAACCCTAGAGGGAAGAGTCCTCGAGGGGGAAGGCACCTCCGAGGTGCCTTGGGGAGGATGGACTCCTCCCCCCCCCTCTTGGCCGCCGCACCAGATGCCATCTGGAGGCTGGCCGCCGCCCCTTGGGGTGGGAAACCCTAAAGGGGGCGCAGCCCTCCCCTTCCCCTATATATATGAGGCCTAGGGGCTGCCCATAACACGCGATTTGATCTCTCGTTGGTGCAGCCCTGCCCCTCTCCCTCCTCCTCTTCTCCCATGGTGCTTGGCGAAGCCCTGCGGGATTACCACGCTCCTCCACCACCACCACGCCGTTGTGCTGCTGCTGGATGGAGTCTTCCTCAACCTTTCCCTCTCTCCTTGCTGGATCAAGGCGTGGGAGACGTCACCGGGCTGTACGTGTGTTGAACGCGGAGGTGCCGTCCGTTCGGCACTTGATCATCGGTGATTTGAATCACGACGAGTATGACTCCATCAACCCCGTTCACTTGAACGCTTCCGCTTAGCGATCTACAAGGGTATGTAGATGCACTCTCCTTCTACTCGTAGCTGGTTTCTCCATAGATAGATCTTGGTGACGCGTAGGAAAATTTTGAATTTCTGCTACGTTCCCCAACAGTGGCATCATGAGCTAGGTCTATTGCGTAGATTCTTTGCACGAGTAGAACACAAAGTAGTTGTGGGCGTTGATGTTGTTCAATATGCTTACCGTTACTAGTCCAATCTTGTTTCGACGGTATTGTGGGATGAAGCGGTCCGGACCGACCTTACACGTACTCTTACGTGAGACAGGTTCCACCGATTGACATGCACTTGGTGCATAAGGTGGCTAGCGGGTGCCAGTCTCTCCCACTTTAGTCGGAACGGATTCGATGAAAAGGGTCCTTATGAAGGGTAAATAGCAATTGGCATATCACGTTGTGGTTTTGCGTAGGTAAGAAACGTTCTTGCTAGAACCCATAGCAGCCACGTAAAACATGCAAACAACAATTAGAGGACGTCTAACTTGTTTTTGCAGGGTATGCTATGTGATGTGATATGGCCAAGAAGAATGTGATGAATGATATGTGATGTATGAGATTGATCATGTTCTTGTAATAGGATTCACGACTTGCATGTCGATGAGTATGACAACCGGCAGGAGCCATAGGAGTTGTCTTTATTTTTTGTATGACCTGCGTGTCATTGAAGAACGCCATGTAACTTACTTTACTTTATTGCTAAATGCGTTAGCCATAGAAGTAGAAGTAGTCGTTGGCGTGACAACTTCATGAAGACACGATGATGGAGATCATGATGATGGAGATCATGGTGTCATGCCGGTGACGATGATGATCATGGAGCCCCGAAGATGAAGATCAAAAGGAGCAAAATGATATTGGCCATATCATGTCACTATTTGATTGCATGTGATGTTTATCATGTTTATGCATCTTGTTTGCTTAGGACGACGATAGTAAATAAGATGATCCCTTACAAAATTTCAAGAAGTGTTCTCCCCTAACTGTGCACCGTTGCTACAGTTCGTCGCTTCTAAGCACCACGTGATGATCGGGTGTGATGGATTCTTACGTTCACATACAACGGGTGTAAGACAGTTTTACACAACGAAAACACTTAGGGTTAACTTGACGAGCCTAGCATGTACAGACATGGCCTCGGAACACGGAGACCGAAAGGTCGAGCATGAGTCGTATGGTAGATACGATCAACATGAAGATATTCACCGATGATGACTAGTCCACGGCCTAGTTGACTCGGATCATGTGATCACTTAGATGACCAGAGGGATGTCTATCTAAGTGGGAGTTCATAAGATGAACTTAATTATCCTGAACATAGTCAAAAGACCTTTTACAAATTATGTCGAAGCTCGCGCTTTAGTTCCACTGTTTAGATATGTTCCTAGAGAAAATATAGTTGAAAGTTGATAGTAGCGATTATGCGATCAGTAGAAAGCTTATGTCCTTAATGCACCGCTCAGTGTGCTGAACCCCAACGTCGTTTGTCGATGTTGCGAACATCGGGCATACACGTTTTGATAACTACGTGATAGTTCAATTAAATGGTTTAAGTAGAGGCACCAAAGACGTTTTCGAAACGTCGCGGAACATATGAGATGTTTCGAGGGCTGAAATTGGGATTTCAGGCTCGTGCCCACGTCAAGAGGTATAAGACCTCCGACGATTTTCTTAACCTGCAAACTAAGGGAGAAAAGCTCAATCGTTGAGTTTGTGCTCAGATTGTCTGAGTGCAACAATCACTTGAATCGAGTGGGAGTTAATCTTCCAAATGAGATAGTGATGTTTCTCCAAAGTCATTGCCACCAAGCTGCTAGAGCTTCGTGATGAACTATAACATATCAGGGATAGATATGATGATCCTTGAGGTATTCGCGATGTTTGACACCGCGAAAGTAGAAATCAAGAAGGTGCATCAATTGTTGATGGTTGGTAAAACCACTAGTTTCAAGAAGGGCAAGGGCAAGAAGGGATACTTCATGAAACGGCAAATCAGCTGCTGGACCAGTGAAGAAACCCGAGGTTGAACCCAAACCCGAGACTAAGTGCTTCTGTAATGAGAGGAACGGACACTGAAGCGGAACCACCCTAGATACTTGGTAGATGAGAAGGCTGGCAAGGTCGATAGAAGTATATTGGATATACATTATGTTAATGTGTACTTTACTAGTACTCCTAGTAGCACCAGGGTATTAGATACCGGTTCGGTTGCTAAGTGTTAGTAACTCGAAATAAAAGCTACGGAATAAACGGAGACTAGCTAAAGGAGAGCTGACGATATGTGTTGGAAGTGTTTCCAAGTTTGATGTGATCAAACATCGCACGCTCCCTCTACCATCAGGATTAGTATTAAACCTGAATGGTTTATTGAATCTCAATCATAGTGATACACATTTTCATGCCAAAAGATATAATATAGTAATGATAGTACCACTTACTTGTGGCACTGCCATGTAAGTCATAATGGTATAAAACGCATGAAGAAGCTCCATGTTGATGGATCTTTGGACTCACTCGTTTTTGAAAAGTTTGAGACATGCGAACCATGTCTATTGGTGTATATGCATGAAGAAACTCCATGCAAATGGATCGTTCGGACTCACTTGATTTTTGAATCACTTGAGATATGCAAATCATACCACATGGGCAAGATGACTGAAAAGCCTCATTTTCAGTAAGATGGAACAAGATAGCAACTTGTTGGAAGTAACACATTTTGATGTGTGCAGTCCAATAAGTGCTGAGGCATGCAGTGAATATCATTATGTTCTTACTTCACAGATGATTCGAGTAGATGTTGAGAATATTTACTTGATGAAACAAAAGTCTGAATTATTGAATGGTTCAAGTAATTTCAGAGTGAAGTAGAAGATCATTGTGACAAGAGGATAAAATGTCTATGATATGATCATAGAGATGAATATCTGAGTTACGAGTTTTGGCACACAATTTAGACATTGTGGAAATTGTTTCGCAATTAATACCGCCTGGAACACCATAGTGTGATGGTGTGTCGGAACATCATAGTTGCACCCTATTGGATATGGTGCGTACCATGATGTCTCTTATCGAATTACCACTATTGTCCATGGGTTAGGCATTAGAGACAACCACATTCACTTTAACGAGGGCACCACGTAATTCCTATGAGATGACACCGTATGAATTATGGTTTAGAGAAACCTAAGTTGTCGTTTCTTAAAGGTTTGGGGCTGCGACGCTTATGTGAAAAGGTTTCAGGATTAAGCTCGAACCCAAAGCGGATAAAATACATCTTCATAGGACACCCAAAACAGTTGGGTATACCTCCTGTCTCAGATCCGAAAGCAATAAGGGATTGTTTCGAGAATCAGGTCCTTTCTCGAGGAAAAGTTTCTCTCGAAAGAATTGAGTGGGAGGATGGTGGAAACTTGATGAGGTTATTGAACCGTCTCTTCAACTAGTGTGTGGCAGGGCACAGGAAGTTGTTCCTGTGGCACCTACACCAATTGAAGTGGAAGCTTATGATAGTGATCATGAAGCTTCGGATCAAGTCACTACCGAACCTCGTAGGACGACAAGGACACGTACTACTTCGGAGTGGTAAGGTGATCCTGTCTTGAAGGTCATGTTGCTAGACAACAATGAACCTACGAGCTATGGAGAAGCGATGGTGGGCCCGAATTCCGACAAATGGTTAGAAGCCATGAAATCCGAGATAGTATCCATATATCAGAACAAAGCATGGACTTTGATGGACTTGCCCGATGATCGGCAATCCATTGAGATAAATGGATCTTTTAAGAAGAAGACGGACGTGGATGGTAATGTCACCATCTATGAAGCTCGACTTGTGGCGAAGTGTTTTCTGACAAGTTCAAGGAGTTGACTACGATGAGATTTTCTCACTCGTAGCGATGCTTAAAGTCCGTCGGAATCATGTTAGCATTAGCTGCATTTATGAAATCTGGCAGATGGATGTCAAGACAAGTTTCCTTACTAGTTTTCGTAAGGAAAGGTTGTATGCAATACAATCAGAAAAGTTTTGTCGATCCTAAGGATGCTAAAAGGTATGCTAGCTCCAGCGATCCTTCTAAGGACTGGAATGAGCATCTCGGAGTTGGAATGTATGCTTTGATGATGATCAAAGATTTTGGGTTTGTACAAAGTTTATGAGAAACTTGTATTTCCAAAGAAGTGAGTGGGAGCACTATAGAATTTCTGATGAGTATATGTTGATCAGAAATGATGTAGAATTTCTAGAAAGCATATAGGGTTATTTGAAAGGTGTTTTTCAATAGAAAGCCTGGATTAAGCTACTTGAACATTGAGCATCAAGATCTATAAGGATAGATCAAAATGCTTAATAATACTTTCAAATGAGCACATACCTTGACATGATCTTGAAGGTGTTCAAGATGGACCAGTCAAAGAAGGAGTTCTTGCCTGAGTTGTAAGGTACGAAGTTAAGACTTAAAGCTCGACCACGGCAGAATAGAGAGAAAGGACGAAGGTCGTCCCCTATGCTTAAGACGTAGGCTCCTCAGTATGCTATGCTGTGTACCGCACCTGAAGTGTGCCTTGCCATGAGTCAGTCAAGGGGTACAAGAGTGATCCAAGAATGGCTCACAGGACAGCGGTCAAAGTTATCCTTAGTAACTAGTGGACTAAGGAATTTTCTCGATTATGGAGGTGGTAAAAGAGTTCGTCGTAAAGGTTACGACGATGCAAGCTTGACACCTATCCGGATAGCTCTGAGTAGAGAGACCGGATACATATAATGGAGCAATAATTTAGAATAGCTCCAAGTAGAACAGTTGTTTGGAATAGCTCCAAATAGAGCGTGGTAGCTGCATCTAGGAGATGACATAGAGATTTGTAAAGCACACACGGATCTGAAAGGTTCAGACCCGTTGACTAAAACCTCTCTCACAAGCAACATGATCAAACATAAAACTCATTGAGTGTTAATCACATACTGATGTGAACTAGACTACTAACTCTAGTAAACTCTTGGGTATTAGTCACATGGCGATGTGACCTGTGAGTGTTAATCACATGGCGATGTGAACTAGATTATTGACTCTAGTGCAAGTGGGAGACTGTTGGAAATATGCCCTAGAGGCAATAATAAAAGTGTTATTATTATATTTCCTTGTTCATGATAATTGTCTTTTATTCATGCTATAACTGTATTATCCGGAAATCGTAATACACGTGTGAATACATAGACCACAATATGTCCCTAGTGAGCCTCTAGTTGACTAGCTCGTTGTGATCAACAGATAGTCATGGTTTCCTGGCTATGGACATTGGATGTCGTTGATAACGGGATCACATCATTAGGAGAATGATGTGATGGACAAGACCCAATCCTAAGCATAGCACAAGGATCGTGTAGTTCGTTTGCTAGAGCTTTGCCAATGTCAAGTATCTCTTCCTTTGACCATGAGATCGTGTAACTCCTGGATACCGTAGGAGTGCTTTGGGTGTATCAAACGTCACAACGTAACTGGGTGACTATAAAGGTGCACTACAGGTATCTCCGAAAGTATCTATTATTTTATGCGGATCGAGACTGGGATTTGTCACTCCGTGTAAACGGAGAGGTATCTCTGGGCCCACTCGGTAGGACATCAACATATGCGCAATGTGACCAAGGAGTTGATCACGGGATGATGTGTTACGGAACGAGTAAAGTGACTTGCCGGTAACGAGATTGAACAAGGTATTGGATACCGACGATCGAGTCTCGGGCAAGTAAAATACCGCTAGACAAAGGGAATTGTATACGGGATCGATTGAGTCCTTGACATCGTGGTTCATCCGATGAGATCATCGTGGAACATGTGGGAGCCAACATGGGTATCCAGATCCCGCTGTTGGTTATTGACCGGAGAACGTCTCGGTCATGTCTGCATGTCTCCCGAACCCGTAGGGTCTACACACTTAAGGTTTGATGATGCTAGGGTTATAAAGGAAGCTTGTATGTGGTTACCGAATGTTGTTCGGAGTCCCGAATAAGATCCTGGACGTCACGAGGAGTTCCGGAATGGTCCGGAGGTAAAGATTTATATATAGGAAGTCCTGTTTCGGCCATCGGGATAAGTTTCGGGGTCATCGGTATTGTACCGGAACCACCGGAAGGGTCCCGGGGGCCCACCGGGTGGGGCCACCTTCCCCCGGGGGCCACATGGGCTGTAGGGGGTGCGCCTTGGCCTACATGGGCCAAGGGCACCAGCCCCAAGAGGCCCATGCGCCTAGGGAACCCTAGAGGGAAGAGTCCTCGAGGGGGAAGGCACCTCCGAGGTGCCTTGGGGAGGATGGACTCCTCCCCCCCCCCTCTTGGCCGCCGCACCAGATGCCATCTGGAGGCTGGCCGCCGCCCCTTGGGGTGGGAAACCCTAAAGGGGGCGCAGCCCTCCCCTTCCCCTATATATATGAGGCCTAGGGGCTGCCCATAACACGCGATTTGATCTCTCGTTGGTGCAGCCCTGCCCCTCTCCCTCCTCCTCTTCTCCCATGGTGCTTGGCGAAGCCCTGCGGGATTACCACGCTCCTCCACCACCACCACGCCGTTGTGCTGCTGCTGGATGGAGTCTTCCTCAACCTCTCCCTCTCTCCTTGCTAGATCAAGGCGTGGGAGACGTCACCGGGCTGTACGTGTGTTGAACGCGGAGGTGCCGTCCGTTCGGCACTTGATCATCGGTGATTTGAATCACGACGAGTACGACTCCATCAACCCCGTTCACTTGAACGCTTCCGCTTAGCGATCTACAAGGGTATGTAGATGTACTCTCCTTCTACTCGTAGCTGGTTTCTCCATAGATAGATCTTGGTGACGCGTAGGAAAATTTTGAATTTCTGCTACGTTCCCCAACACTTTCAACCTTTTCAGAGTTCATTTCAAATGTTTTTCAATTTCATGGTCTTATAGCTTAAAATAATCATTAAATGCATGAAAAATAATAAATGAAGTCAGAAAGGGTTATAAATTGATGATGTGGCTTTGAATGGTGCATTTTGAACACAGAAAAACTATAATAGCAAAAAGAATTATCATAAAATAAAATAAATAAGTAATTTGAAACAAAATAATATAAACTATAATAAAATATATAAGCAGAAACAAAATAAAATAAAATACATTAAACTTTAATAACATAAACAAATTTATGAAACTAAAATTATCAAAGTATTTTCTGTTCAAAATCAGTAAAAGCAAAAAGAATTTTCATAAAGAACTTTCTTTGTTAGAAACTTTAATAGCAAAAAGAATTATCATAAAATAAAATAAATAAGTAATTATAAACAAAATAAAATAAAATAAATAAAGCAAAAAAGAAAACAAAAAAACTGGGAAAAAATAAAAAAAATTGCCACCTACTGGGCCACCACGACGTGAATACGATTAGAAACCCTATTGGGCCAGGATTCAGGCTCGCAGACGGCCCAGCAGGCCCACAGGCAGAGACACAAGTTTAGACCAGTAGGCCTGCAATAGTGAGGAGTTCAAATAGGTGGGCAGAGTTGCACTTATAAACAGGTGCGACCCCTCTTCAGCTAGCGAGGTGGGACTAAACTTTGGCCGTGACATGGGCAACACAGGGGCCTTTGGTACCGGTTCGTGACACCAACCGATACCAATACCCCACCTTTAGTCCCGGTTGGTGCCACCAACTGGGACCAAAGACCTCTGCTTCCCGCCCTTCGGGCTGCTAAAAAGAGACCTTTGGTCCCGGTTGGTGGCACTAACCGGGACTAAAGGGGGCATTGGTCCCGGTTGGTGCCACCAACCGGGACTAAAGGGTTGGGTATAAAACAAACACTTGTGAAAATTTTCTTTCAGTTCGTCTTCCCCGCCGCCCGACGCCCCAGCGCTGCTCCTCGTCGCCGTCGCCGTCGTCGCCTCTGCCCCACGCCCGAGCCCCTGCCCGCGGACCGCCCCCGCGCGCCGGTGCCCTCGCCGCCCTGCCTCCGACGTCGTTGCCCTCGCCGCCCTTGCCTCCGACGTTGTCGCCGCGCCGCCCCTACCCTCGACCACGTCGTCGCCCACGCCGCACCAGTCCCTGCCCCGTGCTCGAGCCCCTGCCCGCGGCCCGCCCCCGCCGTCACCGTCGCCAGCCGCCCCCGCCGTCGCTGTCGCCAGCCGCCCCCGGTTAATTTTTATTACATTAGTTCTGTTTTTTTAACTTTTATTAGATTTTTTACATGTTTTTAGATTTTTCATATATGTATGTATGTATTTTTTAGATATATGTATTTTTTATGTATGTTCATATATGTATGTATGTATTTTTTTACATGTTTTTTGTATGTATGTATGTATTTTTTCAATTGTAATGATGTTTTAAAGTATACATATATGCAAGTTAGATTTTTAGAAAAGGTTTATCTATATATGTTCTCTGATTTAGTACATTTTAGGTTAGTTTAATTTTTATTTTTTTTTAAATATCAAGCTAGGAAAGGAAGAAGAAGAAAAAAAATGAGAGGAAAAAAGAAAATAAAAAGAGGAAGAAAGGAGAAGAAAGGAGAGGAAGAAGAGGAGCAATAAATAAGAAGAGGAAAAAAGAAGAAAAAGAAGAGGAGAAGAAGAAAGTAATAGAGAAGAAAAAAAAAATAGTAAATACTATTTTTTTTCTTCTTCTTCTCTATTACTTTCTTCTTCTCCTTTTTTTTCTTTTTTTTCTTCGATCGCTTCTCTTCTATTCCTTTCTTATTTTCCTCTTTTTATTCTTCTTTTGTCTTGTTATTCTTTATCAGGTATATCGTTGTCGATATACCCCCTCCCAATAACTTCAACACGAGGGGGTCGATATACCCCCTCCCCGATAACATTATTTTCCCATGTATGTATGTCGTCGTTGTCGATATAACCCCCTTCCGGATAACTTCGACATGAGGGGCGGTCGATATATATACCCCCTCTCGACCATAATAACTTATACCACGGGAGCACCCCCCGGCCCTCTCGCTCGACCAAAACTCTCGAGGACACCCAAACCCTAGAAAAAAACGATGTTGGTCCCCTACCCCCTCCCGCCGCGCCCCTACTCGACAAACTCTCTCGAGGCCACCCAAATTTACCAAGTTAAAAGAGCGTTGTTGTCGAGGCCACCCAAACCCTTGAAGCATTGCCGAGGCCACCCCAAACCCTAGAGAAGCAGCGTTGAGGCCACTAATATGATTCCTTATTGTGATTATATTAGCTAGCTAGTTCTACGTTTGCCACTAATATATCCATCTGTCATGTTTGAATAATAATTGCCATGTTGTAAATATTTGCAGAAACTATGGAGCACCCCCGAGACGAAGCAACAGAAGCGATGTTGGGGGACATAATCGCAAAAGGAAGTGATGTCGTTGCGTCGTTTCTCAACGACACCGATGGTCTGGAAGGACAGGGTAGTGAAGAAGAAGGCTATGATTATGATGGCTCCGGTGACCCAATGCTGGTACAAGAAGTAGACCGTGATGACGGCTCCGGTGACCGAACCGAGTCCGGCCAGGTATATATATTAGTTAAGCGTATGCCGACTAGCTAATTGATGCATTCATTGTTTTCGTATGTACACATATTAATTAACTCTCGTCTTTCTTCTTTTCTCTAGCCCTCCAGATCGAGCACAACTTCGGTAAAGAAACGAGGCCCGTAGAAAAAGTTGCGCTCGGATGAAAGGTTCGAGATCACAGAAATCGCGCGCGATGGCAAGCCGATTGAACCCATCCAGACAAGAGATGCATTTCGTGCTCAGTGCGGGGTTCTTGTTAGGGACAAGATCCCGATCAGTATCCAGCAATGGTTAAAGCCAAAGAATGAAGACCCTGAGGTGTCTTATGTCTCCGATATGCAGAAAGGAGATCTCTGGACATCACTTAAGGCAAATTTCACCCTACCGCCAGAGGAGGATCCGGAGAAGCCAGTTAAAGAGCAATTGATCAAGTCTCATGCTCTTAAGAAGATGGCAGAACTATTCAGGAGGTGGAAGAATGAGCTAAAAACAGAGTTTGTCGATGAAGATTTGACACCAGAATTCACCGAATAGTATGAGAAGATCAGAGATCACTGACCCGCATTTGTGGACCACAAGACATTGGAAAAGAGTAAGAAGATGTCAGCGACAACCAAGAAAAATGCTGCGAAGAAGAAGCATCACCATTGCACGGGGTCAGGTGGCTACCTCAAAGCCCGACCTTTGTGGGACAAGGCTGAGAATGACCTGATTGCTAAAGGGGTCAAACCAGAGACATTGAACTGGCCAGACCATTGCCCGACTTGGTTCTTCGGGGTTGGCGGAACCTTGGACCCTGTATCAGGGAAGTGCGTTTGGACGGAAGAGCAACTGCGAATACCCGTCACGAGGCTTCATGAGTATATCGAGAAAGTGCAGCAAGGGACGTTCGTTCCAGACGGAGAGAAGGACGAGCTCACAATGGCCCTCGGGAATCCTGAGCACCCTGGATGGACACGAGTCACGCCAGGCTCCGTTCCGTGGAAGGTTGGGTTTCCGGACGCAGGGGGTTACAAAACCCAGGAGAGGAGGAAGAAAGTGAAGCATAGCCAACTGCAGGCGCTACACAAAAGGGTACAAGGGCTAGAGGAACGAGAAGCAGATTGCAGCAAACGACCTACCGAAGCTTCCCCTAAAACTACCCCGCCATCTCAGCGGAGAAGCAGCGTGGCTTCCACCGAGCAAACTCGGCAGCTGGAGCCTGTCTTCACGGCTCCTACTAGCTACCCCGTGGATGCTATCACGGAGTCTCAACATTGTCACCTTATGACGCGATGGATGACATTGAAAGTCAAGGCGGCTGTTGGCTCTGTTTTACCTACTGAACCTGGCACAACCTACCACGGCCAGTCGATTCCAGAAGGATAGGCTAGGGTCACTACACCACGATAGTGTTTATGTGACACACTTCTGTTGGCAAAGATCCACTAGTCTCCACGAAAAAACTGTTAGGGTAGCTATGAAGTTTTATCCTCACACCATGTGTCGGCGTAGATACATTATTGGGGACACAGTATGTGTCAGCAATCACTAAGCAACGACTTAGCTGTCGGCAACTCACTAACAACATGTTATGTGTCGGTAAATGTGTGGGCCCTAACAATTTATCTATCGGCATATGTACGTATTTAGTGTTATCCAATATGTCGGCGTATGTAGGGTGTATGGACACAAAATAAGTGTCGGCGTATGTGCACACGTGTCAAGCGACTAAAAGCTTGGATATTTTTTTGATTGAGAATCCTGAAACTTTGGAAAGTTAGCCCGCAATTTAGGCGCGAGACGGGAAAATTTTCGGCCGGCCCATGCAAAATATCCCCAAAATCCCTCGCCCTCGCACCGCATCCCCTCGCCCTCGCCCTCGCACCGCATCCCCTCGCCCTCGCCCTCGCACCCTATCCCCTGGTCCTCGCGCTCAATCCACGTCCCTGCCGCCGTCGCCGCCGTATTCGCACCTGCACCCACGGTCCTGTTGCCGGCCGCCGTCCTCGTGCTCCGCCCGAGATCCAGCCGCCATCCTCGCGCCTCGCCCGAGATCCAGCCGCCGTCCGCTCCGCCTATGATCTAGCCGCCGTCTTCGCGCTCATCCCCGACCTCCAGCCCCCAACCTCGCGAAGGTAGTCGGTAGAGATCCATCCACGAGCTCTTCATCCCGCTGCGCCCCTCGCGAAGGCAGCCGTCCGTTGCTGCAGATCTCCGCACAACACTCGTTTTTCCAATAGGTAAGCATCGGCTCCTCCTGAGATATCCTTTTATGTACTGCTGTGTGCTTGTACATTGCTGAACTTTGAACCATATGTCATTGCTGAACTCTGAAAATTAGGGTAACACTTTCATATCTTCTGCTAAGATTTGTTGATTTTACAGTTCTTATTCATGTTTCTCAGCATCTCAATTTGGATACACAGATTGGTGCTACAAAACATAGCGAGCCATCTGACATCCATGTCTCATAGCTGATTTTCATTTATATATTCTTCATACTATTCTGAACTCTTTATCTCCTTTAAATTAGAAAGTAATTATTCGTTTAACATTTGATATGGGTTAAATTCATATGTTGTTAGCATTGTGTGACTTCCTGATTTCTAGGTGGTTCAGTTTTGTTATTTAAAGCCACGACCCATTGTGTGACTTCCAGTTTTTTGGGTGAGTTGGCGTGGTCAAATGGAGGCTCCTGGAGGTGCATAACCTCTATTTTTTTTACAGGAAGCACTTTTGATTGTCAATACATATTTCTAAATTATATAGTGCTAACGATCAAGTTGGCTTCAACTTCGCTGTAGAACTGAATGTTGTTTGTGCTATAACATCATTTAGTTTCTGATGCTTCATGGTTTAATTTTGGGTCGACGCGCTTCGTGCTGCAGGAGCGGGTGTACATGATGGTGAGCTCGCAGACAGTGAGTATGCGGTACTACCTGGCAACAAGGCTGAGGAGGTGGGGAGCGGAGGGCGCCGAGGTGGACCCTGAGTCTACTCAGTGTTTAAGGAGGCACATTCCAATTTTATTCTGCATCATCTACACTAGATATTTATGGATAACAGTGTCTTTGATATAAATTTTTTATGTGAGAACGGTGTTGTTTTCCTTTTGCATGAATATGGCATTAGCATTCAAACCTTAGGCTCAACATATACTCTCATCTTCCTCTACATCCACATACCTTCAACTACTTGAAGCTGCATACTGTTTCCAGAGGGGAAAATTGCAAGTTCCGATCACATTCAAACATTAGGGGCACCTTCTCATAGTGCCTCACACCGTATTGTTTGGACATGTGAATTCCAACTATAGAGTCAACCGCCTCGATGCAGTGGCTAGATAGTCTCAGGATTCAGACTTTCAATACTTTTATGAGATGTTCGTGTTCACGCTGGTTGCTGGCATAATATTTGTTCTTTTGACAAGTTCATTCAGTATACTAACCAAGTACATAACTTGCAGACCTTTGGCCTTTACTTTATGATTTGATTTGGGAAGCCGAGTTATCTATATTGAACACATTTTTTTGAAGGATGGTTGATACATGTCTACACATTTTGTCAGAGCAATTTGCGGTGAAAGAAGCAGCCTCAAACTGATAAGAAGGCAACATTTATTTCTATGAAGTAACGGTTATTGTTGTAGATCAAGGATGACAAGAAAGCAACTAATGTACCAGGAGGTACAGGTACTAAAACATACTACATACATTAAGTTTATTGTTTCTCTCTTAGAAATATACATAGATCATTTTGAGCCTTGACTAGAGCGCCAGATTTATGCCTGAACTTATAGCATTACTAGATACTCCCTCCGTCCGAAAAAGCTTGTCCCAAACTTGTCTTTCAAATGAATGTATCTAGCACTAACTTGGTGCTATATACATCCATTTGAGGGACAAGCTTTTTCGGACGGTGGGAGTAAGATTTTGTATCTCGTTGATAAAACTGAACTCCACATACTGTAGTTTATAATTAAAAATATGACAATGACACAACATGATCTGAAGCGCACATACATTGCTTAGGAGTTAACATACACATATCAGTTTGGTGTTATCCCTTTGGTGGTCACAATCTGAAGATAACATGGCATAAACTGAACTTAACATACTACAATTTATTTGGTCAGAAGTTGTACATTTTCGTTCTACTTCATCATATAACGTACAAACACAATTATTGTACAATTATTTTCGAACTTTGAAGATCACATCAGCTAACTTCCTATTAGAACAAATACAACTTCACATTGGCTAATCCTACTACAGTTTCTTGCATGTAAGATGTTGAATAAAATTTGTAGATTTGCCTGCCATGGTGAAATGCTTATTCTATGTATATCTAGATATGTTTGTATGATGATTCCTTTCAGCATTTTATAAATATTTGACCGCATGTATGATAGAACTATTTTATGTGTGTTATGGACATATGTCATAAATACTTGATTCTTATGATTCTCTTGGATGCCAATCTCCCTATGAGAGCTTCAAAGCACTTGAGCTGACTGCACTTTCTTCCAAATTCTTGTAGAGTATTTTCAGGTAATCAGCAACCTAGTACGCATGTATGTGATGACTTTGAAGTGTTATGGAGCATTTGGATGTCTGCAGTATTTTGGACCAGCCAACTCAATTGTAATCATGAATCGTGTTACGGACCATTTGCTGCTTAAGTGTTATGTAGTAGAAATCTTGTGCTCATGGATGTGTGTTTTGGACCATTTAGTGTTTGAACTATATATTTTAGACGAGCAAATAGGGGTCCTTTTATGTGACTTATGTTTTCTAGATGGTTGCCAAGATGGCCAAACTTTGGTTTGTGAAGATTGACTTGTGTTTGAACCTGTGAAGAATATATATATCTGTATTTTTGTTACCATATTATTAATGATTGTGCAATATGTGTTCATCTTGATCCCTTTTTGTGCATCACCATTGAAAATTGCATATAACATTTGAATTAGAGCAGTATCCAATTGTTATTTTGGCTGACGGTAAAAACATTCCAACACAGAAAGTGTTGCCAAAAGTATGCCCATAACTAGACAAACTATGTGTCAGCAATGCTAAGCACCTATTTAGACAGACTAAGTGTCGGCATAGGTAGGGTGTGTGTTGACTTACCATGTGTCGGCATAGGTAGGGTGTATGTTGACTTACCATGTGTCGGCATAGGTAGGGTGTGCGGTGACTCACCATGTGTCGGCATAGGTAGGGTGTATGCTGACAGAAAATGTGTCGGCAAGTGAACTTCTGTCGGCAATACCTTTCCCCATAGCAAGTCCTTCGACTGTTTTCTCTTCCGCCAGCATATGTGTTAGCTACAATTTATGTGTCGGCAAAGGTACCCTATGCCAACAGATTGATGTGTCACCAAAACTTGACCGTGGTGTAGTGGGTGATGGTGGATCAAATAACGGACGGATTTGAGGACCTTGAGCTTCGGCTAGACAGAGCTTCGGCTAGACAGAGATTCGGCTGGGTTCTTCTCTGAAGACTCCATGCCTATGGCGGAAGGAGCTCATCAACCTTTCGAACTGGATGCCTCCTCCTCCTCCTCCTCCTCCGGTGATTCAGGGCAATCCGCCTCCTCCTCCTCCTCCGGCGAGTGATCAGGGCACTCAGCCTCCTTCTCCGGCGTGTGGCGGCACTCCGCCTCCTTCTCCGCCTGCGCCGGCGCGCCCGAGCAGCCAGCCTTCTCCTTCTCTGCCTCGTTAACAGGGGCGGATCAAGAGACCCGTCGCCGCTCCGGCTGCTCCGGCGCGTCGTAGTCCTTCTCCTCCGCCTCGTAAAAAAGGAAAGACAGCTGCAGCCGCTCCGTCTGCTCCGGCGTCTAGCAGTACAGCCAGAGCCGGGAGGCAATACAGATTCGGTCCTTCTCTGAAGACTCCGGAGAAGTTACCATACGAGAGGACCGTGGAGGAAAACACGCAGATCGTGCAAGCCGAAGTGAAGAGTTAGAGAGGAGCATGACCTCGTTGGAATTGAACTGTTGAATGTTCCATTTGAGGAGTTCTTCACGTTTTTCAATCTAAAGGCCCTCGATAAATTGATGATCACTTGCTACTGCATGTAAGTAGTACTACTTCTGTCATTAAGTCTCTATATATAGGTCAGCTCTTTTATTGCATGTATTTTTAATTATCCTCACTATATTATGCAGATTGAAGATCGCCGAATTGAAGAAAAGACAAATTGGTGATATTGGGTTCATTAACACAAATCTCATAGATGCATATATGGTTGAATTTCAGGCCAAAGATAGCGAGGCCAAGCTGCTACAATCGTCTGTATTAAATCAAAACAAAGCTATAATACTCTTCCATTACGAATTCCAGTGAGTGTTACTGTCTTGTGCAT
This sequence comes from Triticum dicoccoides, assembly GCF_002162155.2. Classification (NCBI taxonomy): domain Eukaryota; kingdom Viridiplantae; phylum Streptophyta; class Magnoliopsida; order Poales; family Poaceae; genus Triticum; species Triticum dicoccoides. The sequence continues at coordinate 117,566,843 of NC_041393.1, read as the reverse complement.
ATTCGGTTTCCCTTATTAGTCGAGGTTATAGTAATGTAATTGATGAGTTATGCATGTGTGCGCAGCTTTCACTATATTCTCCTAGAGATTAAGCTTGAGCAGGGACTAGTAACCGTCTTAGACTCGAAACGAAAAGATCCCAAGGAGTATGCGAACATGACTGAAATTCTAGAGAAGTAAGTTAAATCGATCATTATCGCACCATATCGGCAACTTTGTTCATTTCCTGATATCAAGTAATTGTTTTCTTTGTCTGGCAGGGTTTGGAAAAAATTCACCTCAAAAACTCCGGGACTGCGGAAGAAGCTGCAATTTAGACATCCAAAAGTAAGTACTATAGTAGCATGTTCCACGCATCTCCTAGTGATTCAAGCGCTAGTTTCATCAATACCATTTAGCATGCTTGCTAATTATCAGTTTAACTGACCTCTATTTCTTGTAAAGTGATTGTGGCAGGCAAGAGAATGCTTACTCTGGATACTACATTTGTGAGTCCGTCCGTCACACGACCTGTGAGCAGGGCTACTCTGACAAACAATATGAAGTGCGTAAATAATAATAATATTCATAATTTTATTTTATTACCATCATTTGTGTTCAGTTTCATTTTTTCATATATATGTATTGACCCACTTCTTCAAATTAGATATTTCAGATGCGGGATGAACCCCTACCACCAGATCGTATGTGAGGAATTCAAGAGGAATTGGCGGCATTCTTTCTTGACCACGTGATCGCTAAAGACGAAGAATACCATATGGACCCTAATCAGCTCGTTTTTAATTAGGAGATTATATTGTAAGAGATACTTATATTGTATATATGTAGCCAGTAGCGTCGGATAGATATACGAGAACTTGTTGTTCGACCAATCTTTCAGAGAAGGAGAGGTGGTCGATATCACTTCTCTCTGTATGCATATGTTCATGACGATCTTCTGTTTCCTTCATTTTCTTACTATCTAGCGTGTCTAGTCCTCTCTATACTTATAGTACGTAGCGTCGACCAAGCACGGAGATAAGAGAGGACACTTCTCCCTATTAATTAGCTAGCTGACACAATATATGAAACACCTAAATTAACCCCCCCCCCAAACCCCCTAACCCCCCCTCTTTAAAAAAAATAAAACCCAACACCTGAAATGCTGACGCGTGGATGCCTATTGGTTCTGGTTGGTGCCACCAACCGGGACCAAAGGGCCTCCTGTCTGGGCTCACCGCACCAGCCACGTGGAGACCCATCTATTCCGGTTTATGTAAAAACCAGGACTAAATGTCTAAGGCATTAGTACCGACACTTTAGTCCCGGTTCAAAAACCAGGACAAATGGCCCTTACGAACCGGGACAATAGACCCTTTTTCTACTAGTGCTAGTGATAAAAAACTATGAATGTGCAACCTTTGGTACTGAACGGACTAGGCCAGGCGGGTTTGGCTGGATGCTTTGCCAGCTGTTGTACTCGTGTGTTTGGGTCATTGATCCTGAAGGTTAACACAAAGTTTTTTCAAATAAAAAAATTGACCTCCCAAATTATAAATTCGGTCGACTGACTGACTGCTAGTCCCTTTTTAGGGAAACGTTGCTACTTTATTCATTGTTCATAGCCCCGTCTGCGGAGATCTCCGAGCTAACACACCCCCGGGTCACATGGAATCAAGTCTTACATAACGATTTACATCAACCTTCCCTAGCAAGGATATGCGCTATCCTGTTTGCGGGACGACGTACCCATACCACCCTAGATTCTTGAAACTGACCTAGTAGTTACTTGATCTCCTGAACAACTTGTCCGTTCGCCGATAAATCCCAATGTTGGTTGGTGATTTTTCTCACAGCAGTCTGCGAGTCCATCTCCACCACCACCTTTTGGGCATTCACTTCCTGCGCTAGAAGAATACCTCGACGACAAGTGAATAGCTCCGCAGTCTCTGGATTCGCAACAACTGGAAAAAAAATGGCACGCTCCTGCCACAAACATGCCATGGTAGTCCCTAAGAACAACTCCACCTCCTCCTGACCCGCCCTGCTTTGCCATTGCCTCATCCGTGTTGACTTTCGCCCAACCCTCCTCCGATTTCCTCCAGGATTCCATGGGCCAGTGCACAGGCGGGCTTGTAGGAGCCTCATTGATCTTGTTCCACTCCTTGCCAAGGCGGATAACTCTCTCGGCGATCGCACCCGGATCCTCAATTCGTTTGCTCTCCCTCGCACTGTTGCGCACAAGCCACAGTTCATACCACGCCCTTATTACAATCTGCTTCTCCTCATGGGTCGCCGCCGCAAACCAGTCAAGCACCCATGATCGCATGCAGTCCATCGTATGAATGTGTTTCGAAAGTTGTGCTAATGGTGCCGCGACCTCTTGACTTAGCACTCTCCGTAACTGAATTGAATGGGGGCAGCGCCACATCCTGTGGACAACATTCTCCTCCCTCCCACAGGCAATACCAAAGACACCGGGTTTAACCCGACGCCGTAGAAGTTCGGCTCCCGCCGCCAGCCCTTTTTTTTTAACATTCTCCAGCCATATATCTTAACCTTATTCGGGGCGTCAGTCGACCATAGTTCCAACCAGCTTTTGTGGACAGCAACCGAATCTGATGCAGAGGCCAGTGCCTTTTTGGACTCCTTTATATTCACACCCGGATGAATACGCTGACCTGACAGTGAAAATGCCGCTCTTTGTGAAATTCCGGGCTCTATAGTCCTCTGTACCAGGATTTTCCATCAAAATCTGCCTTATAACTTGTGCATCGATAGGAGTAAAAATCACAGTCAGCTTACCCTCATCCCTTGCTCCACTAGTAGGTCTGCCACTTTCACCGTGTTTGGTACGTAGTTGGCTCCCAGTGGACAGAGCGCATTTTCAGCGGACGAGCGCTCATAGGACGTTATCTCGCCCGCTCATATAAGGATTGTGCTTCCAGTTTCGCAGTCCAGGCTGGCTTTACAAACAGTCCAGGCTTAATTATACATCGAGCCGGCGAGTATACGGTATCGTGTTGAGTCAGAGGAAAACGCGTCGGATTTAATGATATACTAGAATTGTGCGAGCCTCGAGGTACATGTTAGAACAGAACAGTGCTCAGATGATTTAATGGTATGCCAGGCCCGAGCTTTCCTCCCCAACAACAGTGCTCAACTGGTTTAAAGGTATGGCAGGAATCCGATGGAGAATATGTGCCGGGTCTCGTACAGGTGGCGACAATGGTTAAGTGATCCCCTTCTTAACCCTAAACAACTGATCTAATTAGAACTAACTATATTCTGGAGTAGCTAGGTACTGAATATGTGCCTCGTACGGTCGTACCCTACGTGTGGCTCCAGTGCTTGATACCGGGTTAAACTTTGAATCTAGCTGCCTACGTTGATTTTCTAAATTTACCTCGACTTTTAACATATACCATGCTACATGAAAAATAATTAATTAGCATGATTTGGTCACTGCTGTTTACTTACAATAATAATGTTTTGGTTCTCCAAACATGTTTTAAGGGGACTGCTAATTTCAACCAGGTCAACGTGCCTGTTAATGGCCCATGTACCGACTCAAAACCTACCAACTCGTGCATGATTTGTTTGAAGGGGTATCAAGTACGACCAGCTGCATAGCAGACGTGGACCATGCCGTGATAAACGGCAACCTTATACGCACCAGGATAGTGACTTATTAGCAAGAATACAAGGAGTAATAAAGGCATGGTGGGAATCCAAATGAAAACAAACGAGGAGGATACCGAGACCCGAGAGAGTCGTCCTCCAAAACGACTATTTGCCCAGTGGAACCATACTACCAGCCCTCGGAATCCAGTGATCATGCATCACATTAATTCTTGACCCATCACCAATTCATCATATAAGACCCTGAGCTAGAAGATCCCTTCCATGCATCAGACTTCTCCACGTAGGCATGGTGCAGCCATGATATCCGTATCCTAGAAATACCGCGCCTTCAACACTCTCGCACACAAGGACGTGGGGGTCATCAGAATCCTCCAAACCTGCTTAGCTAGGAGAGCTTGGTTAAACACTTCAAAGTCACGAAACCCACCAGCCTGCTTCCTAGTGCACATCTTATCCTAGTCGCTCCCTTTGGCAGCATCGTATTCACATGTGTGATTAATCTAGTTAAATTAAGAATAAATGGTGGTGTTCCCGCAAAAAAAAGAATAAATGATGGTGGCGGCTGGTGCCGATGGATCTCATCGGCTATTCAAGTGGATCTCAGAGGTGTGTCGTCACCAGCGCTGTGTAGCGAAGGCCTGCCTTCCACTCCTTCCAGCGTGCTGGTCCTCTCGGGCCGAGATTGTTGACTTCCCGTCCGCGTACAATCCAGTTGCAGAATCCAAGGTTACTGTCGCTGCACGGGAGCGACGGCATGCCGGCAGCCCGCGATGGATGCAGGGGTGGGCCGGTTCCCTAGGGACCTAGTTGCTATTTCTTGTTTTGTGGGGGTGATTTGTACCACTGTTTGGTGATAATATAATCCTGAGGTCTTTTTTTTGCAAAAGCCAATTAAGAATAAAAGGTTGAATTTAGTCCAATCCAATTTGCTCAGTCTGAAATCCTGGATAGACATATACACCTACGTAGTTTTACATAAAGAACACATGCACAATATTTTGATTGAACAACTTGGGTCCAAATGATATAACTTCTAAGAAAACTTTCAGAACTTTGACCTGTAATTCACACCACTGTTTATCTAATACCTCTCAATACATTGTCATCACAAACTACTAATCAAGTGAAAGAATAAACTTCATAAATTGCAAAAAGAAAATTGTAATGTTAGCGGACTGACTAGAAAGAAAAAAGTTAGAGCCCTCAACAAGAGACATCAATCGCAAATTGGCGAACAAATCAAGAGGGAAACCAGCGGCTCTGAGCCTGTGCTTGGTGTTCATGATAATAACGAACGGATGATTAATGTAACGCACGCACATATGAATCCATGCTGGGTGTGATTTTGGTTTTCTTGTTTACTTCAACTGGTAGTGCTATTGTTTAATTGTTTCAACTGATTATTACTGAAAGTGTTAATTTAAGCAGGGACGAATTCACTTCCCATTCGTGCCGTTTGCACTGCACCACTAAACCAACCATGTCACGTGCATCCTTGAGACACGTGAGCTAGCTTTCGCTCTTGGCCTCCGACCAACAAGAATAAGTAACAACATTGTAATAAGGGAAACGTTTGGAGACGGTGCGCCAGCCGAACCTTCGGCCGGTCGCCCGCTCACGCGCGCTCCCACTTCGCGGGGGTCCCACACGAGATGAGCCAGCCCGACCTTATCCTTCTCCCTGTCCATTCATTTTTTTCCCAGCGACACATGCATCTCCCCCGTTCCTGCTGCTGCAATCCCCGTCACGCCGGCGAGGCCGCCGTCT
>NC_041393.1:117546585-117561209 GCF_002162155.2 Triticum dicoccoides | reverse complement strand
ATCGGCCCCTACCCCTCCGCAGCCCAATCTCGCCGGTGAGGTCGTCGTGCACCCCACGGCCGGCGACTTGTGGCGCTGGAGACGACATGCACAGGGGTCGGCGGGTCCTGCATCTGGTCCCCATTGGTGCCGGAGACGAAGAGCCCCAGACGCGAGCGTGCTGCAATCAACACTTGCCGGCGCTGGAGACAACGAACACCCCGTGGCTGGAACAAGCATGTGCAGATGATACAACCGGCATCGTTAATAGCTTCAACCGGCTTCAGAAAAGTTTCAACCGGCCACATTTTTTGCTACAACCGACCGTCACCGGAGCTGGAACCAGCACTGTTTTGCTGGAACCGGCCGGAGAGAGAGCTGGGACCAGCAATTTTTTTTGCTGCATCCGGCGACAACATCTTTTTCGATAAGGAGCTGCAACCCACAACATCGGGGATGATGATGCTACAAGCACGAACTGGGACCGGAGCCTGCAGGCGCCGACGTGCTGCACGGGGATGCTTCAACCATCTACGAAAAAGCTGTTAACGGCACTCGACGAAGCTACAAGCAGCAACGGAAATTGCTACATGCGTCATTCTTTCTTGCAGGGACAAGAGAGAAGCAGGTGTTACAACCGGTGCACATCGGAGCTACAACCGTCAACCCAAAATGCTACGACCGGTGGCATTTTTTGCTGGAACCAGAGAAAGAATAGGCTTTGACGGACGTGCGTCATAGCTACAACCATACTGAAAAATGCTACGTCCGGCAATCAAAAAAGCTACATCCGATTTTGAAAAAAGCTTCAACTGGATACGGGGTAGCTGGAGGTCGGCCACCGTGCAGCCAAAAAAAGCTGCAACTGGCGTCGAGAATAGCTACAACCCGCTTCTAAAAAAGCTTCAAACTAAAAACAGCTAGATAACAATGGCGACCGGCGACGACGGCGCTGTGTGGCGGTGCTGTGATGGGCGCATGGCGAGCTACGCCAGCAGGCCGGTGGCGACGCTGGAACCCTCATCCGGTGGTGCTGCAATCCGGGGGTGTGACACACGTCGAGATGCAAGGCGGAGCTGCATCCGGCGAGCTGCGGGTGTGGCGGCCTCGGCGATCTGCGACATCAACCGGCCACCGTGAGCTGCGACGTCGAGCAGGCCCGGCGAGGTTGATGGGGCGGTCGAGCAGGCCCGGCGAGCTGCGACGGGGCGGCCAAGGGCGCGCACGAGGCGGCCAAGGGGCGCGCACGAGGAGGCTGACCTGCAGATTTCTTTTTCTCCCTCGCACAAGAAAGAAGAAGGTAAGGGGGAATCGTTTTCTTCGGTGGGATCCAACGGCCCAGGCGGTCGGATCCAACGGCTGCTGTGCGACCGGCCCAACAGTTGGGCCGGTGCGCCGGCGCAGATCGTTGCCCTCTGTAATAATGCACACAACATAACAAATTACAATACCAAGTTAACAACATTCCCATATACCTGTAACAAGGAGCGCTTCCCTACCTCCGCTCTACTCTGCTACGGACCAGATCGGAATCAGCGTCTCAACCACACACACCTCATGTCACTGTACTTCGCGGATGCCGGCGCTCCATGGCACCTTCCTGCGTGCGCAATGCGCAATTCCATCCTGTCATGCACGCATGCGGGGCTGGACCGGCTAGCAGCTAGCGTTCACCACTGGTACTTGGCCTTGACGAGGACGTCCTCGTAGAGCTTGGCGGCATGCTCCCAGCTGAAGTCCTGCGACATGCCGCGCTCCTGGAGCCCCCTCCAGCTCTCCTTGTAGTCCCGGTAGGTGCGGAGGCAGTGCCCGAGCGCCTCGATCAGCTTCTGCGCCTCTGCGCGGTCGAACGTCCACCCGAGCCCGGAGTGGTTGAAGGGGTCGAACGGCGGCACGGTGTCCCTCAGGCCACCGACGGCATGCACGACGGGGACGGTGCCGTAGGCCATGGCGTAGAGCTGGTTCAGTCCGCACGGCTCGAACCGGGAGGGCATGAGGAGCGCGTCGGCGCCGGCCGTGATCCGGTGCGCCAGCCGCACGGAGAACCCCACCCACCCGCGCACCTTGTCGTGGTGCTCCCGCTCGAAGTGCCGCAGCATGCCCTCCAGGTCGTGGCGCCCGGTGCCCAGCATGACCAGCTGCACGTCCTGGCTCACGATCCAGGGCATCGCGTCCGCGATGATCTCCACGCCCTTCTGCCCGTCCAGGCGCCCGATGAAGCCGAGCAGCGGCACGTCGCCGCGGACCTGCAGGCCCAGCTCCCGCTGCAGGGCCTCCTTGCACTGCCGCTTGCCGGAGTCCAGCGTCCCCAGGGAGAAGTTGGTGTAGCCGTCCGACTTGAGGTGGACGTCCACCTCGGGGTTCCACTCCATGTTGTCGATGCCGTTCACGATGCCGCGGGTCTTCCAGTCGTTCTGCCGTATGATGTCGTGAAGCCCCCAGCCGCCCTCCACCGTCTTCAGCTCCCACAGGTACCCCGGGCTCACGACGACAACCTGGTCCGCCATCTTCAGGCCGGCGGCGAAGTAGTTGGCGTGTTCACCACCCACGGGGTCGTACAGTCTGAAGTGTTCCAGGTAGTGCTCAGGCAACTCGGTGAACGGGAACTCATCTACTGGGCCACGGCCCTGCATGCAACATCAATCAAGAGAAATAATTAGCCCAACAGAGTACCGAACAAAGGAATAACTGCGACCAAAGCATGTACTAATTCAGCAACTGTCAAGAGAAATAATTAGCCAATGGTGTACCGAAGAAAGGAATAACTGTCCAAAGCATGTAATTCGGCATGTCAGATCCTCAAAAAAAATGTAATTCAGCATGTCAGTGTTGTATAACTTTGAGGTAAATGCACGGGTTGTGCTTAAACTTGCCACACATGTTCACATTTTTCCTTTTCGAACCATGCAGGAGAGCTGTATGTGATCATTATAGAGGATAAAAAAAATTACAAAGTCCAGAAAGTTCAGGCTACGGTTGAGCAAAAACGACCCCAAGCGCTTAGCCCAAGCGGCCTTAGCTAAAAAGTGACTCAAAGCAAATAGCCCCGGCCTTGTACCAGTAGAATACATCACATTTGATCTGGCTAATAACTTGATCAAAGAAATTAGCTTTGCCTTCAAAGACTCTTATGTTGCGTTCCTTCCAAATCGACCAAGCAGTCAAGACGACCAAACTATGCAACTTCTTGTCGAAGGTGGCACCCTGTTCCTAGCTGAAACCCACCATTCAGAGAACAAGGCATCTATGGCTGGAGCGACCATGGAGAGACAGATGTTTGAAATGGCACAACTCGTAATAAGATCACAAGTGTCTCCGGGAAGAGCAGAGCAAAGAACGCAATGTTCATTGTGCGGAAGACCTCGTCTAGCGCGTCTGCCCGTGATCTAAATCCTCTTGCGCAGTGCGAGCCATATGAAAAATTTGCTAAGCAAGGGGGCCCAAGAGCGCCAAATGGCGTTAGCTAGACCAAAGGCAAGTCATTGAAGTGAGCTACATATGCGGATTTAGATGAGAAGTGACCTGAGAAATTTAGTGTACACGACCAAATGTCTCTGACCTGACGGAGATGGAAATCATGAAGCGCCTCGCAAATGTTAAGAATTTGAATGAACGTTGCAATATTTATGGGATTCTTTGCGTCCCTGATCCAACACCAAGTAGTCATAGCTTTAATATGGTTCGGCGCCAAATTGGCAAATGCCCGAGGCAAATGATCCAACACCAAGAGCGCCAAATGGCGTTTGGGTACGAGGGGGAAAGGACAAGAGGGGCATGCTCACTATTTGAGGATGTTGAGGGTCTGTTCGGTATAGAGGAAATTCGCAGGAACATTTGACGGCTCGTTTTTCATTGGAATTCTTGCATGCAGTGCGTTCGGTTCAAAGGAATCTCGATGGTCTGTTCCATTGAAAAGTTGCGTGAGCCTGTACTTTTTATAGGAAATCTAAAATCCGGTAGAACCTCATGTGCTCGCGGAGTCCCGAAGCTAGCACTGGCTTTTTCCGCTACGCACCACAAGAGTAGGGCGTCCAGCCGAATAAAAAATAATAAAAACTGGTAATCACTACTGATGCCCATCCCCTCGTTAGGCTGGTCATAGTGGGGAGTAACATACACTAGTATCATGCATATGATAATGATACTAGTGTATGATACTACATCTATAGTGCATAATATCATAACGTAGTATCACAGATGGTCTCATTTATTGTCATGCATGACACATAGTAACATAACATTTATTATGATACGGTATCTAACTATGTTACTATGACTCTCTCTCTCTTCTTTAATTGCCTGCCACATAAGCATGTTTGTGAGTTCCAAGTACATAATATTAGTTATGTTACTCCCACTATGGTTAGCCTTACACTGGAAAGGGCCAAACAGTGCTGCTGCAAGTATGCTTTTTCCTGCAAACCGAACAGGCCGGTTTTTCTGGTACCTACGTTTTCAGATTCCACATGTTTTTACTGTTCACCAAACCTTGTTCCCATGAAGTTGTTTTTTCCTGCATTTTCTCTTCCTCCGTACCGAACGGAGCCTGAGGATTTTGTGCGTTGGGTTGGTGGATGGTCGTGACGACGACGTTGCCGCTTCGATGGATGGTGCGGAGCACCTGGGCCATCATGAAGGCGCTGGCCGTGTTGAAGCTGGAGGTGGGCTTGTTGAGGATGGCAGCCTTGGAGCAAAGGATATAAGCATAAGCATACATACCCCCCCCCCCCTTTCCCACACACACATACACAAGACATGAAGTGCATAGGGGGATTAATGATTAGGGCGTGCTGGCTACCAGCATACCTGCGACGGCCCATTTTCAAGACCCCAGGCCATCATTTTCATTATAAATTTCCATTTATTTATGTCATAGGCTGACAAGTGGGGCCCACATGTAATAGAGGGTGTGTGGGCCCAATGGCGACGTAGGCATGGTCTAACAGCTATAGACGGGAATACAATGCCACACAGGCAATATTTGACTCCTACATACGGAAAATGCACCGTATTGCACACAACAGCCAAGTTTTTGCACTAGTTTTTTATTGTCTACAACTGTAAGCACCAAAGTGAACACACGTGACAAGTGCAAGCACCACTGGTGCATTTACCTCTATAAGACTATAACTTTCATAAGCCATCATAATTTTGCAACCCGTTTAGTTTCCTCAAACAATGTGGAGTAAATAGTAGAGACTAGAGAAAAATCAAGATTTGGAGAAAAGGAACCTGGTGAGCGATGTTATGTATCACCATAATGGACCGAGTGTACTGCATCAAACCATGGTCCCTGTAATATGCTTTCAGATAGACAGGCAGGAGTGCCGTGTGCCAATCATTTGCAATAAACACCAGATTTCCATCCCCATAAGGGACACCGCCGCATGGAACGTGCCATGGAACCTGCAAATTATAGAGGAATAAAAATGATGGACCAATAATATTTAATGGGATGATATGCCAAGTGCGAAAATATCTACATTGGATGAAAGTAGGAGTGTATATTATTGTTTGTGGCAGGTGGAAATGCTATTTCCAAATCAATCGGTGAAGAGAACATGGAAACATAACGATGAAGTACCAAGGATCATCAAGATAATTGTTCATCAGTGCAATAGATTATTAGAAGTTAAATCATAACGCTTGACCAAATGTGCATGTAAGGTATTGAAATGTTGTTAGTATATATGCACTTCACAAGAGATTACGTATCTGTTGAAATACATGCATACACGTAATTGTATAGTTGTAATAGGTTGTCAATTGAGTTGGAGAGGATACCTCGACAGCGGCCTTGCAGAACAAAATCATGCGCTTCATAATTTCCTGAAAAAATAAAATGTGTAATCATATGCCGGTCAGTAGGCCTTGGCTTGTTCTCAGTTTATCAGTGCAATCAAACACCAACATATAGAAGATTAACCTGTCTGCTGCCCCCATAAATGTCTTCCTGGCGGTGTCGGAAGAGAGGAGCGTCAATGAACACAAAATCAACTCCATCGATATAAGCATGGAAATAATTCACTTCCATATCCTGCAGGACAAAAAAAACACTTAAAATTGATTTATTATGATAGTAAGCATTGAAATTTCAGCTCCCCTTTGATTGCATTTTCGCTTACCTGTCCAGCAGCCTTGTAGTATTTTCGGACTCCGACATCGTAGGCTTCCTCATAGTCCCCATACCTTGGTACCACAACCTAAGATAGAAAGGATCATTTCTCAATTATCATCAAATTTAAAATTTCAGATCATCAAAGTCTAGCCAAGTCCATGATTCTAGATTTTGAATAATATATGGTTATATGATACCATAACTATTTTCTACTTCTAATTTCTACAGAATAATTGGGATGTCTGCAGAAAATAGTTTACTTCTTTACTGGAACTAGTAAGAGCGTCTCTAACTGAATCCCGAAAGTCAACTCGCCAAAACCCTCTCTCACAAGCCAACTCCCAGAAATTCTGGGGTTTTGGTGGCTCTAACCGAACCCCAAAACTAGCTCCCAATAAAAATTGCATTGAAATGAAAGCTTGACAACATACATTTAGCCATCATCTACATTACAAACATCCACTGTTTACTAACAATTACAGTGAATATGATAGCAACCATTAACTGGAAATGTTGATAAATTGATCATCCAGTACTATAAATACACACACGGGCGCTGCCGATATTTGGTACTTAACTGAGGATAGGAACTACTTATTCGGACCTACAGGGCGGGTAAACCTGACGTCGGGCAAAACGGTCGATCGGGTACCCGACATTCATTCCCTTCACTGATGGCGTGGTTATCAGCGTTCTTTGTGAAATCCGACTGCTAACCAACACTTTTTTCAAACCCCCTCCCACACCCAGTAGGCCCCAACAACCTAACCTCCAGGGTTGGCTATGAAATACTCTATAACAGAAGAACACTTTCATGTCTTGCACTTAATAACATTATACTGCTCACTGATATTATTCGAACATATGGATTCAACAGAGTTAAATGAAAGCATGTGGTACCATAACACGATGTCCTCTCTTCGCCAAAGCCTTGGGCAAAGCACCGGCAACATCTCCAAGACCACCTATGCAACACAACGTTTGTTCTTATGAGTAATTCAAGCCAGGTTTTATGAACAGAGAGAAAAAAGACACTGAAGAGGTAATGTCCATGCCTGTTTTGCACCAGGGAGAACATTCAGCAGCCACGACGACCACGTTCATGACGTTCTCCCCTGCCAAAGGCCCGGAATCGTGATTCTGGTGGTGTTCGAAGGAGCCCGCATCATCTGCAACAGCCCGGCCATCATCCTTGGCCTCCACGGGCTCCTCGAAACCAATGTATTTCTTGAAGTCCCAAAGGTCTTGTTGTACAGCGGGTGCTGCGGGCGGCGAAAGAGCCTTTGGGTTTGGAGCTTCTTTGACAATGACCGCACCCTTCTTCAGTTCAAGTTCCACGTCGCTGACAGTGTCAGACCCGGGAGCAGAAGCCGAGGGCACGAAATTTGAGCCGGACGACGGCGGCGCCTTCTCGGCTGGGACAACGGACTCTGGCGCCTTGTCACTGATGGAAATGGTAGCTGCGGGATCCGGAGCCGCGACCTCGGCTATGCTCGTCGGCGGCGAGGCGACGTTAGCTTTGTTTTCACCATTCACCGGTACTCTGTTCTGGCTCGACGGCTGGGGCGCGCGTGCGGGTGCGGGCAGCCCGCTGTCTTTAGTCGCGCCGCCGCCGCCGGTAGATTTGTTTTCACCGTTCACCGGCATGCCGTTCATGCTCGGCAGACGGGCGTCCTCCTGCCTCGGTGCCGGCGGGGACGGCGCGCCACCTTCCGCGGCGTCGCGATCGAGCGTCTTGACGGGATCCCTCCGCTCCGCAACCTGCACACACGCGCGCGCGTGCGTTTTGTATAAACAATTTGTCAGCGAGACGACGATGATCTCGAGGCGCGCGCACGCGTCATAACTTGGTCATAACTAACTACCTTGGTGGCGGCGCCACCGCGGAGTGCGCGGGGCTGCCTCGCGGGCGCGGCGTCGTCGATCCCCGCGTCCTTCTTCCCGGCGGCGCGCGCGGCCACCGCTCCGTCGCGAGCCGTGCGCTGCGGCGGCGACGGCGGCCAGTGCAACCTGCCAGCCCCGGTGTGGGGTGGCGACGCGCTCACCCTCGTCCTCCTCCGTGATCTCCCGGGGGAGGCGGACGCGAGCGCGAGGAAGGACGCGGCGGACGCGACCGCCGACGACATGGCGGCGGCCGGGATCGGGGTGGGTGATCGTGATACGATGCGCGGGTTGGTCCGCCCAGAGCGCGGCGCAGGCGGAGGTGGTGGCAGTGGGAGTGGGGAGTAGCGCGGCAGTGGGCTGGACTGGACTGGAGTGTGCTCTGTGTGGGGTAAACGCACGGGGTCAGGCCGAGGAAATGGCCGCGAGCGGGGGACGGCGACGACGGCGGCGGCTTTACACGAGGGGTGGGTACGTACGAACGGCCCCCTGGCGGCTGGCGTGTTGGGTCTGCGGTTTGCGGGCGAGCACGCGAGCAGCGCACGAGGGCGGCAGCCGTTCCGTTCCCCCGCTCGGTCTCCAGCTGCGGCACAACGAACGGCAGGCTCCTCACCAGCTGACAGCCTGGTCCTACCCTGCGCCGGCCCCGCCTGTCGGTGCCGCCAGTGAGGTGGACGGGCGAGCCCCACGTTTTGAAAGGGCGAGCGGAAACAGCGAGCTCCCAGGGAGGGCCCAGCTGTCAGAGGGGAAGCGTCCGTTGCAAAATCCACGTGAAGACGGAACGGGGCTCGCGGCGAAGGAGGAGGCCCGCGTTGATTGTGTAGATAGATAGAGTATACTGCAACTGCACTGTTTCGTTTGTTGGTTTGTGCATGCCTGCGCTCTCCACCGCAAACGCAGTGCGGCACATGCGTTCGCGCGTACGGGATAAACCAAACGAAGAAGCTTTGCAGTTTGCTTGCTTGAGTGACGGCCTCCGAGAAGTGACAACTTGTCTTCTTGCTGCGGAGCGGAAGCACACTGCTTTGCTTTTCTGTTGTCCAGGTTGTTTAGCGCGCAATGAGACCAACAACCAAGGACGAACGTGGTTAGGATAAACTTTGTCTTCCGAATCTTTTTTTTCCATGGCGGTAGTGGTTGTTTGCGGTCCTGGAATCTTAATGTAATGTTTTATTATGTTTGTGTTGCTTTGTACTTCCGCTGAATTTACATAATAGATTTAAATCATTTTAGAAAAAAAAACTACTTATGTACTTCCTCCGTCCGAAAATACTTGTCATTAAAATGGATAAAAAGAGATGTATCTATATTCCTTCTTTTTGATTTTGATGACAAGTAATTTCGAACGGAGGAAGTAGGATATAAAAATAGCTTTTTGACATCCGAACGCAACCCGACCTGAACTCGTGTCTGATTTACGAGCACGGTTTGATCCCAGGATCTCCTCATTCCAGCGTAGCACTGCTAGCCATCACGTCATCGTCAAGTTCGTGTTACGCCAGTAGGGCGCGACCAACTTGAAGGAAAAGAGTCAGCTTACCACTGCCTTTTCCTTTAAAAAAATTGTTTTCCTTGTTTGTCACCGTTTTTTCTTTGTTTCTTATTTTTACTAGTTTTTTTCTCCTTTTCTTTCTCCTTTTCTTTGTTTTCCTCCGGTTCTCTTTGTTTCTTTCTTGGTTTTCAATGTTTTCTTTCTTGTGTTTCCTTTTTTTCGGTTTCTTTGTTTCTTTCTCGTTTTCATTTGTTTTTCCTCGGGTTCTCATTGTTATTTTACATACATTTTCGGTATATATCTAATACATGATTAACATGATTCAATACAAGTTTAAGATTTTTTAAATACATGCTTACATATTTTCTATACACATTTTTTAACATTTTACAAATGCTCGATTACATTTTTCTAATACAAGATTAACATTTTCTGGATACATGGTCAATGTTTTTTCTATACATTTAAAGTATTTTTCTAAATGATTGATTAAATTTATAAATACAAGATTAACATTTTTTAATACATGGTCTACATTTTTTATACACGTTTAGCATTTCTCAAATCCTTGATTAACATTTCAAAATATTTGTTATTTTTCTAAATGTTTGATTATTTTTATAAAATACATGATAATTTTTTTACCATTTTTTAATACATGCTAAACATTTTTTGTATACACATTTAACATTTTTAAAATGCTTGATTAAAATTTTTCTAATACTTTTTTTAAAAATACTAGATTTAAATACATGATCAAATTTGTTCATACATATTTATATTGTTTTTGCATACATTTTTTGTATACTTGATAAACATTTTCTCTATACACATTTAATTTTTTTAAATGCTTGGTTAATATTTTTTAGTTGCTTTATTTAAAAAATAAAAAGTTAAAGGGGAAAATGAAAATAGAAAACGTGAAAAAAATGAGGCTATGGCCTCGCGTGCGCCTGGGCCAGCCCATCTGAGGCTCCCCTTCACTTGAGGGTTCCTTAGGTCTCGCTATAAGCTAGACATAGGGACGCTCTAGACTTTTCCCTGCGAAAGCTAGGGTTTCTTTTCTCCCGACGGCGATATTTTCGCCACCGTCGAGGCCTTCACCTTTCCTCCTCCCATCGCCCCAAGCTTTCGATTCGGGCCGACTACGGGGTGATCCTGCATCACTACCCGGCCTTGATTGTTCCCCTGGTGGTGTAGGAGAGTTAGGGCTAGTTTCAGAAGTCCGATCGTGTTTACCTCGGGATAGGGTTCTGGTTTTTGCGGAGATGGGATCGACGGAAGCGTCTGGTTCGTCCTCCGCGTCTGAGGTAGAGAAGATGATGGCCGAGTTGGGTCTCCGTGAGGAGGACCTCGACGATGTCGTCTTCGATGAGAAGGAAGCGCCTCCAGAGGCAACTAGATGGACAGCGGTGGCTAGGGTTCATATCGACAAGCCTTACAGCCAATACTGGTTCTTCAAGAACATGAGGGCGGCCTGGGATCTGGCTCACGACGTCAAGTTTCGTCCCCTCGAGGATAACCTCTATACCCTGCGTTTCCAATGCCTTGGTGATTGGGAACGGGTGATGCAGGAAGGGCCATGGAACTTCAGAGGTCATGCGGTCATCATTACCCCATATGATGGAATCACGAAGCCAACCGAGGTCAACCTTGACACTCTCAATATCTGGATTCAGATCCATGATGTGCCTGATCTCTACGCACATCTGGTTCAGCCCCTAGCGGCAAGAGTTGGGGAAGTCCTGTTCACGGAAACCATGACACAAGACTTTGCAGGGAATTTTTATCGGGTCTGGGTCAAGATCAATGTGCACAAGCCTCTAAAAAACGCGGTCACCATGGTTCGTGATGGAAAGCGACCGATTTATCGTGTGAAGTATGAAAGCCTGCCGGACTGGTGTGCAGTATGTTGGCATCTTGGACATGTCTACAAGGAGCATGGCAATGGAATCCATCCCCCATCTACGCTGCACTTTAAAGATCTCAGAGCGGACTGGAATATGCGTGTTGGTGCAGGTCCAGGGGCTGGCCGTGGACGAGGATGCCGTGGCGGTTGTCGTGGTGGGCGCTCATCTGGACGGGGACCTGATCATGGCAACACGGGTGCTGTAGACCCAGAGCTGCCAGGAGAAAATGATCCTGATGCGGTCATGGTAGAGGTGGAAGATAACAGGAAGCGTTTGGCTGGATCGGATGGAGTAGCCAAGTCTGCTCCCCCCTTGCAACATCAAATGCACTAGCTTTGTCTCCTCCTGAAGTGCCTGCAAGTCCATCCTCAAAGCAGGACCCAAAGAGAACCCGGGATAGTTTTGACAAGAATGGCATGAAGAAGAACGCTGCTCAAGAGAAACCACAAGACGCAAAATCGGCGACCTCCCGTGTGGAGGATCGCCGAGCACAATGAGTATCATATGTTGGAATTGTCGCGGTGCGGGCAAAGCTGCGACAATTTGAGAGCTTCGTGAACTAGCAAAGCAATTTGCCCCGACAGTGCTATGTATCGTAGAAACACAAGTATCTAAGGCACGTGTCGAAAATCTTGCTGGTACTTTAGGTTTTAATCATTCGTATGCTGTTGGTAGTTCAAGCCGCAGTGGAGGAATTGGATTGTTCTGGAATGATGGAATAAATCTTGATGTTTTTGGTTACTCTGAGTACCATGTTGATGCAACAGTTTCTAGCTCAGATCAGGGCGAGTGGAGGCTCACGTGTGTGTATGGTGAAGCACAAGTTGGGGAGAGATACAGAACGTGGGATTTGCTTAAGTCTTTCGTGTTATTAAATGAGCTACCGTGGTTATGTATCGGTGATTTTAATGAAGTCCTTCACCCACACGAGCATGTAGGTACTGGGCAGCGAAGACATGCACAAATACAAGCTTTCAGGGAAGCCATGGACGTGTGTGCTCTGGCTGATATCGGTTATCAAGGTAAACCATGGACCTTTGAGAAGAAAACTGCAGGAGGCGGGTATTGTAGGGTACGCCTTGACCGAGCTTTGTCTAATATGGACTGGTCATCTAGGTTCCCGCATGCTAATCTTACTCACGAAACGGCAGCCTCTTCGGATCATTGTCCGATCAGAGTGCAACTGGAACCTGTTAACCCTGTCCAACTTCAGACAAAATTATTCAGATATGAGGTGTATTGGGAAAGAAATGAGGAGTTTGGCTCGTCTCTCGATGCGATGTGGACCGGGACACCAGACGGACAAACAGTTACGCAGATGAGTAAAAAACTGGGGGACTTGTCGGCCTCGTTGAGGCAATGGAGTGCAGATACGATCGGATAAGTGGGTAAGGAAATCAAAAAGCTGAAAAGGGAGCTGGCCATTTTGTAGAACAACCCCCAGAGGATCTTACCCTCACATGCAGAGACGAAAATTGCGGACAAGCTTGTGGAGCTCTACCACATGGAGGAGATTAAATAGAGACAGAGATCGCGTGTGGATTGGCTTACGGCGGGGGACAAAAATACCAAGTTCTTTCAACGGCGAGCTAGCCTTCATCGATGAAAGAATACCATAAAAAGTCTAGAGAGGTTGGATGGAACGACTACGAACGATCCCGCAGAGATGGCATCACTTACAAATGAGTTCTACAAAAACCTGTTTGCTTCAGCAGGCACGACAGGGATAGATACGGTTCTGAATGCAGTCCCAATGAAGGTTACTAATGCGATGAACATGCTCCTGACCGCGCCCTACACCAGTGATGAGGTGAAAAAGGCCCTTTTCTAGATGTACCCTACCAAGGCCCCGGGGCCGGATGGATACCCGACCCATTTTTTCAGAGGCACTGGGAACTTTGTGGAGTGGAGGTAACGAATGTGGTGTTGCGCATCCTGTGAGGAGAAGAAAGCACAGAGGTAATCAATGAAATGATTCTAGTTTTAATTCCAAAGGTGAAGGATTCCACTAATTTATCCCAGTTCAGGCCAATTAGTCTTTGCAACGTCTTATACAAGATTGCTTCAAAAGTGTTGTCTAATACATTGAAACAGATCTTACCTGATATAATCTCAGAGGAGCAGTCGGCTTTCGTTCCTGGACGGCTGATTACAGATAATATTATAACAGCCTATGAGTGCTTACACTTCATGAAGCGAAACAAAGCCCAAAAGAACAGATATTGTGCAGTTAAGTTGGACATGATGAAAGCATATGACCGCTGTAAGGGCATATTTATCCCCAAGATGTTTTAGTGATTGATGACAATGCTTGTGCGGACTAATCGTGTGCGTTTAGTTCTTTGAGAGATTCATCCATTGGCACGAGACGATTTCCTCCCCTCGGTGTTGTATTCAAGACGGTGTAGCTCCTTCGTTTCGTTGTTGGTGGACTAGTTTCGTAGGAGTCACCGTACTATCAAGAGGGGATCCGCTTTGGTAAGACTTGGGTGGAATCACACGTACACATCCTTATCACACCTGTTGTCTTTCCTTCCGCATCTCTGGAGCTGCTGTTTTCCCCTTGCTATGCTTTGCTCTGCCCCAGCGGTAGTACCGTGACCACAGCGGTAGTACCGCCGAAGCTCCCCAGCGGTAGTACCACTCTCAGAGCGGTAGTACCGCTCCAAGCGGTAGTACCGCTCTCCGAACGGTAGTACCGCTTGGGATTTTCGCCCGTAGTACCGCTGTGCGTCTGGGCTACTTCCGCCTCGATTCTCGAACGAAGTTTTTCGTGTCGGGTTTTGCGGCACTAAGGGAGGTAGTAGGAGCGGTAGTACCGCCCTAAGCGATAGTACCGCTCTTCCCTAGCGGTAGTACCGCCCTGGGGTCAGGGCCCTGGCAGCACGGCAGTACCGCTGGGTTGAGCGGCAGTACCGCCCGGAGCGGTAGTACCGCCCTTCCCTAGCGGTAGTACCGCTCTGTGCGGGGCTGGTGAGTGGGATAACGGTTGGTTTGTTCCGCCCACTATGTAAAGGGGTCTTATTCCCAAAGTTGAACTACCTCTTTCCCCCAAAGCTCCATTGTTGCTCCAAGCTCCATTTTCGCCCGATCTCTCTCCCTAGCCAATCAAACTTGTTGATTTGCTTGGGATTGGTTGAGAAGGCCCAGATCTACACTTCCACCAAGAGAAATTTGATCCCCCCCCCCCACTTATCCCTAGCGGATCTTGTTACTCTTGGGTGTTGAGCACCCTAGACGGTTG
>NC_041393.1:117479206-117546217 GCF_002162155.2 Triticum dicoccoides | reverse complement strand
GAAGCCATACTCCATTGTGGTGAAGCTTCATGGTGTTGTTGGGAGCCTCCAAGTGTTGTGGAGATAGCCCCAATCTTGTTTGTAAAGGTCCGGTTGCCGCCTTCAAGGGCTCCAATAGTGGAATCATGGCATCTCGCATTGTGTGAGGGCGTGAGGAGATTACGGTGGCCCTAGTGGCTTCTTGGGGAGCATTGTGCCTCCACACCGCTCTAACGGAGACGTACTTCCCCTTAAAAGGAAGGAACTTTGGTAACACATCCTCGTCTCCACCGGCTCCACTCTTGGTTATCTTGTCCCTTTACTTTTGCAAGCTTACTTAAGTTATATCCATTGCTTGCTTGTGTGCTTATTGTCTTTGCATCATATAGGTTGTCCACGTAGTTGCACATCTAGACAACCTATTTCATTGCAAGGTTTAAATTGTTAAAGAAAAGTCTAAAAATTGTTAGTTGCCTATTCGCCCCCCCTCTAGTCAACCATATCGATCCTTTCAATTGGTATCAGAGCCTCGTCTCTTTATTAAGGACTTTGCCGTCCGAAGAGTATGGTTGACACCCACGACGGTGCGGAGGAGCACTCCGGTGTGAATCCCATCTCGTCCACGGCCGAAGGGGGAGCCTCGGTCTCTCGTGAGGAATTCAATGTGGCTTTAGACACATTGAAAACCTCCATGACGGCCGAGGTTAAAAGCATGTTTTCTGATTTCCTAGACGGACTTAAACTATCTACCTCGCCGATGAAAGTGGGTGATCCTACTAACAAGGTGACGGATGCTACCTCCGACAAGGGGGAAGCTAACAGTGAAAAGAGTCCGTCTACTAGTGGTAGAAATGGCACCGGCATCTTTGCCAATGTGGAACCCCCAGTGTATATAGGACCGATCCCCTCTACTCATTTGAATCATGCCGGTCCTCCTCCTAAATATGTGAAAAATGAAGATTTTGACTCTTGGCTTTATCGCTTCAAGCGTCACTTAAAACATATGAACACTAACCTTTGGAGAATTATTGAAGAAGGTTTCTATCCTCATGATCCAAGCAACTTCACCCCTCGAGAAGAAGTGGACAATCAATTCAATGAGAGTGCTCTCTTCATCATCCAAGATGCAATCCTTCCCGAAGATCTCCCTCATCTTCGACCTCATGTCATGGCTAAAGAAGCATGGAAATGTGTCGAGCGTCTCTATCGAGGAAGTGCTAGCATTCAACGCTCCAACTATGAAGTGGTGCAAGATGAAGCCGATGAGTTTGCAATGAAAGAGGATGAAGAACCTCGTGAGCTCTTTCGAAGAGTGACCAAACTCGCGGTCGCACTCCGAGATCATGGGAGCAAGGACACGGATAACAACTAGATCAAGCGCAAGTTCCTCAAGGCCATGATGCCCTACAACAAGGCCATGTCCTCAGTCATTCGCCAAAGACCGGACTTCCACTCCATGACCTCTGGTGAAGTGTTGGATGAGTTTGTTGCAATGAGCATCTTGGATAAGACCGCCGACAATGCGGTGCTCCATTCTCAAAGGGCAAAGAAGCCCAATCTTGCCTTGAAGGCCAAGGTTAGTGTGGAAGAAGAAGAAGAAGAGGAAGATGAGGAGAGCAACCCCGAGGACACGAAGTATGATTATCATGAGCACATGGCTCTTGCCTCAAGACAGTTTTGGAGTAAGAAGAATACAAGACCCAACTTCAACAAGAACAACTCAAGTGGCCTCAAGGGGAAGCAACGAGTTAGAACTTGTTTCAACTGTGGCAATGTTAGCCATTTCGTTGCGGATTGTCCCTACGAGAAGCGGGAAGACAATGGTGGCAAGTTCATCCGAAAAGACAAAGCCAAGTCCTTCCCCAACAAGAACAACTTCACCAAGAAGACTCCTTCTCGCGGGTTGGTGGTTCAAGAAGAATACCGTGAGGATGACGATGATGATGAAGATGGTGAAACAATGGCCATGGCATCCGTTGCCATTGTCACAACTCCCCGGGTGTCTCTCTTTGATGCACCTAACGAGAACATCACCGCCAAGTGCCTCATGGCTAAGGCCACCAACAAGGTAACCCCCAACATCAAAACCACCATTATTCATAACCCTCCTTCAACGGATGACTTTGATAATGGTAAGGGGTCTAATGAGGAGATCAATGAATTTGAGTCCTTCATGAGTAAGCTCAAGGGCAAATCCAAGAAGCACTTTGTTGCTCTCTTGGAACAACTTGGTGAAGCCAATGACATGATCGAGGCTCACAAAGAAACCATCTCTAAGATGGAAAGTCATAGTCGTGATTACACCGATGAGATATCGGATCTATCTAATGATCTTGCTAAAGAGCGTGGGCATCGTTTGGCTCTTGAGGAGTCATACAACGATGACCATGCCAAATTAAAGAAAGATCTTGATCATGCTCTTGTTGTGTCTCGTGTTCTAACTTCCGAGAAGGCTAAACTTGGGGTTGATCATGCTAGACTCAAGGAGGAGTTTGATGTACTTGACAAGGCCCATAAGGTCTTGAAAGGTGCTCATGCAAACCTCAAGGAGTCTCATGCTCAACTCCAAGTTAAGGTTACCAAGGAAAAGGCCACATTTCCTCACATGGTCCTAATTGATAATGCAAATGCTACTAACCCATGTTGTGAGCATGTGCATCTTGTGGAGGAGAATGCCAAGTTGAAGGAACAACTCGAGAAAGGTCTTGTGTCATGCATACAAGGCGAGAAGAACCTAAATGACCTTTTGAGCAATCAAAAGGAAGTTGTGGGCAAGGAGGGAGTTGGGTTCTCACCCAAGTCCAAGAACAAGAAGAAGAACAAGGAGAAGAAGAGCAAGACCAATCGACCTCCTCCGCTCACGCAAACCTTTGTGAAGGAGGGAGAAGGTGCTCCTAAGGAGAAGAAGAACAATGGGAAGAGTGGTGATGCCAAAGAGCACAAAGCCATCTCTCCCAACAAAGCCGACGACTTTAACCCCTCTTATGTGTTGTGCCGTGCTAGTGATGGGCATGTTTATGCTAAATTTGTTGGTTCTCCTTATGAGTACATTGAATGGTCTATTTGGGTTCCTAAGACCCTTGTTACTAACATCAAAGGACCCATTACTCAATGGGTACCTAAAACCAAGCATTGATCTCTTGTAGGTGTTTGCTTACGGTGGGGGATCATGGTTGCTCGATAGTGGAGCAAAAAATCATATGACCGGGAGCAAGGACTTGGTGGTGGACGTGCACAAGATCCCATCTATGCCCACCAATGTCGAATGGGGTGACGCCTCACATTCCAAGGTATTGGGGCTTGGCAAGGTTGTCATTTCTCATGACCTAACGATCGAGAAAGTCATGCTTGTTGAGTCCCTTGCGTTCAATTTACTTTCCGTTCGTCAACTCGCACTCATGGGCTTTGCCACCTTCTTTGATATTGATACTGTGGCCCTCTTTTGGATCAAGACTCTTAAAGTAGCCTTTGTTGGGCATGTCGAGAACGGTCTCTATGTGATTAACTTTCCGGAGCAACCCACTAAGACCGCGACATGCCTAATGGCTAAAGTTGATGTAGGATGGCTTTGGCATCGCCGTTTAGCCCACGTCAATATGAGATCTTTGCAAAGTCTTCTCAAGTGGGACCATGTTCATGGACTAACGAATGTTAGTTTTGCCAAAGATCGTGTTTGCAGTGCTTGTATCGAAGGAAAGCTTCATGAGACGGCTCACCCTCCCACGACTATCATCTACTCGAAGAGACCCTTGGAGCTCCTGCACATGGACCTCTTCGGGCCTCCATCCTTTGACAGTCTTGGGGGTAGAAAGTATTGCTTGGCGATTGTGGATGATTATTCAAGATACACTTGGGTATACTTCTTCAAGAGGAAGAGTGAGACTCAACAAACCGTCATCGACTTTGCAAATGAAGCTCAACGTCAACATAATGCAAAGATTCTGACAATAAGAAGTGACAACGGCACCGAGTTCAAGAACTACACCTTGGATGAGTTTCTTAGTGATGAAGGGATCAAGCATCAATATTCTGCACCATATACCCCTCAACAAAATGGTGTTGCGGAGAGGAAGAACCGGACGTTGATGGATGCGGCAAGGACCATGATGGCGGAGTTCAAGTCTCCATACAACTTTTGGGCCGAAGCCATCAACACAGCTTGTCATGCATCCAATCGGCTCTATCTCCGCAAAGGCTTGAACAAGACTCCGTATGAGATACTCACCGGGAACAAGCCCAATCTCAAGTACTTCCGGGTGTTTGGGTGTAAGTGTTTCATTCTCAAGAAAGGTGTTCGTTTGTCTAAATTCGAGGCTAGAGCTCATGAAGGCATATTTGTTGGTTATGCTACAAACTCTCACGCTTACCGTGTTCTCAACAAGTCCAACGGACTCATTGAGGAGACGTGTAACGTAGAGTTTGATGAAAATAACGGCTCCCAAGTGGAGCAAAGTGGTACTTGTGATGTAGGTGATGAAATTCCTCCCCAAGCCATAAGAAGAATGGGTATTGGTCATATCCTACCCATTGAGGAACCCCTTGTGGCCAAAGGAGAAGGACAATGCTCCACCTCGGTGGAGCCTTCACCTACTCAAGACCCACACGCTTCCGAAGAACAAAGTGAAGGCCCTCAACCTCGGGAACAAGACCAAGGGCAAGATCAATCACAAGATGCTGGTGAACCTCCACATGATGCCCAAGGTCAAGTTCTTCCCCTCGAGCAAGTTCAAGATCATGAGCAAGCTCAAGATCAAGAACAAGCTCATGACGACGCTCAAGATGATCAAGTGAACCCTCCACCTTCGACATCTGAGGAGGAATTGGAGCGTCGTGCCGTGAAGATTGCTTCCAAACTCACCACCAAAGGTCATCTCATGGAGAATGTGGTTGGAAGCTTAAGAAAGGGGGTAAGCACTCATAGACAATTAGCAGACTATTGTGAACATCACGCGTTTGTCTCTTGTGTTGAACCCCATAAGGTCTATGAGGCGCTTGAAGACTCGGATTGGCTCAATCCATGCATGAAGAACTCAACAACTTCGAGTACAACAAGGTGTGGAGGTTGGTGCCAAGGCCTTCCGGGAACCATAACATCATTGGAACCAAGTGGATCTTCAAGAACAAGCAAGATGCTCATGGGAACATCATTCGCAACAAGGCAAGATTGGTAGCACAAGGCTACTCCCAAGTCGAGGGTATCGACTACGGTGAAACCTTTGCTCCCGCTGCTCGCCTTGAATCCATTGGTTTGTTGATTGCTTATGCTTCCCATCACAACTTTAAGTTGCAACAAATGGATGTTAAAAGTGCTTTTCTTAATGGTCCTATTAACGAGTTGGTCTATGTCAAGCAACCTCCCGGGTTCGAGGATCCCTTCTTCCCAGATCATGTGTATCAACTCGATAAGGCGCTCTATGGCCTTAAACAAGCCCCACGTGCGTGGTATGACCACCTTACCGAGTTGTTACAAGATCGTGGATTTGAAGTGGGGCTAATCGATCCCACTCTTTTTACTAAGAAGGTCAAAGGGGAGTTGTTTGTATGCCAACTATATGTTGATGACATTATCTTTGGTTCCCCTAACAAAGATTTCAATGAAGAATTTGCCGCTCTCATGACCTCTAAGTTCAAGATGTCTTCGATGGGAGAGTTGAAGTTCTTCCTTGGTTTTGATATCAAACAAAGAAGAGAAGGTACCTTCATCAACCAAGCCAAATACACTCAAGACATGCTCAAGAGATTCAAGTTAAGTGATGTCAAGCCGGCCTCTACTCCAATGCCCACCAAGTGCCAACTTGACATTGATCCCAATGGTAAAGCGGTGGATCAAAAGGTATATCGCTCCATGATTGGCTCCTTGCTTTACCTTTGTGCATCTAGACCGGATATCATGTTGAGTGTGGGGATGTGTGCATGGTTTCAAGCTACACCGAAGGAAAGTCACTATGTGGCGGTCAAGCGAATCTTTCGATATTTGGCTCATACCCCAAACTTTGGCTTATGGTACCCAAGAGGGGCAAAATTCAAGCTTGAAGGGTTTACGGATTCCGATTGGGCGGGAGACAAAGTGGATAGGAAGTCCACTTCCGGAGGGTGCCAGTTTCTTGGGTGCTCTTTGGTGAGTTGGTCTTCCAAAAAGCAAAGTTGTGTGTCTCTCTCGTCCACCGAAGCGGAATATGTGGCGGCTGGTAGTTGTTGTGCACAACTCTTATGGATGAGGCAAACTTTAAAGGAATACGGTGTCATTTGTGACAAAGTGCCTCTTTGGTGTGACAACGAAAGTGCCATCAAGATTTCTCTCAACCCGGTGCAACACTTCAAGACGAAGCACATTGAGATTCGGTATCATTTCATCCGGGATCACATTAGGCGAGGAGGGATCAAGCTCAAGTATGTCAACACTCATGATAACCTTGCAGATATTTTCACGAAGCCTTTGGATGAAGCAAGATTTCGCGAGTTAAGGCATGAGCTAAATATCATTGATTCGAGCAATGTGACTTGAATCCTTGCACACCCCACCCCACTCAACTTGGTGTCTAGCTTAGATGTAGGCATGGACATAGGGGGAGTGTTGTTCTCTCAATGAACTCTCCCTCCCCCCATTATGCATAAAACGATCAACTCTTTCACATTAGCCATTTTTGATGGTACTTGTGCTTCAAAGACGAGTTTTGGTCATGGGCCCAAGGATAATTCTTCGCGGTGCCATACCAATTGACTCAAACATAGGTGGCTCCGGCCACCGCCCTCTCCTGAGAGGGGCCAGAGCTTGCTTTGTTTTGTGTGGTTGTTTCTGTTTGAGTGGTTTCTGTTCAGTTGTGTGTGTGTGTGTGTGTGTTGCCGCGTCGGTCCTCTCGTTCTTTTGGCCTTGCTTTCCATTTTTTTGAGCGTTATCCGTTGGTCTAGAATCCATGTGGTTGCTGAAGCGGTACTACCGCTGATGGCGAGTGGTACTACCGCTCTTAGCGGTACTACCGCCCTCCAGCGCGGTACTACCGCTCCTAGCGGTACTACCGCCCTCCAGCGCGGTACTACCGCTGTGAGGCGCGGGCTGGGGGTTATATCGGGGGTAGGGGGAGTTTCTTCTCCCCCATACCCATTCGCTCGCCCCCTTTGCCCTGTTCGTCTCTCTCTTCAGCAACCGGCGCCGCGGGAGGGCTCCGGCGGATCTCCCTCTCCGGGGCGCTCCTCTCCGTTTCCTTTGGTGGAATCGATCCCCACCTTGTCCTCTTGCCATGGATGCCGGTATTGCCCCCGTTCCCTGTTTCCTTTTGTCTAGATTTCCAATCTAGCTTTCTAGGGGCAATAGCAGTTGCATCTCTAGATTTTTGTCCAGATCTAGGCTTGAGTAGGATGGAGAATGCTTCTAGACTGTTTGGATTAGTGTTTGGTTGGAGTATTTTTGAATTTGGTAGGACGGTAGTACCGGATCTGACCACGGCAGTAGGAAACTGCCGTTTCCCCGCCTCGAGCGGTACTACCGCTCTCTCTAGAGCGGTACTACCGCTTGGAGCGGTACTACCGCTCAAGGGTCACGGTACTACCGCCCTTCTACCAGTTTCCATCATACTCCTACCTCTCAGTGATCCTCTTTGTTCTTGTTTGTGGCTTACGCTCGTTCTTTCTGGTTGTTTGCGTGTTTGTGTGTGTGGTTCCAGGTGATGAGGTTCCTGAGCGTCAGGCTCGTCGTGTCAACCCCGGTCGTGCCTCATCCAAGCGCTACCGCACCACTGAGCCCACTGAGCCTGCCGGAGGATCTTCTAGTGCTCCACCTCCTCCTCAACTACAGAAGAAGCCTGGGGTCAAGCCAAAGTCAGGCAAAACCGTGCCAGAAATGCCGCCCAAGGAGTTCTGGGCAAGGCGCCGCCGCAACCCATATGAGGTCGACCAAGATCCCGCTTTGGTCAACCGTCCGTTCTAGAACAGGTTCCAGTTTTCTATCTACTTTGATGTTCTCAAAGCCAAGAAGAATCTCTATGTCAACGTGCACTCCATCGACACCGAGCATATGGAGAACGCTCCTGACTACTTTGGTGAAGCTCTTCAGATGTGCACTCAACTGAACATTCTCAGGATCATGCAATTCAACAAGGACTACGATGCTGATATTGTGGCCCAATTCTATGCCACGGTTCACCTTGGGACTGATGAGGACATGACTCTAACTTGGATGACAAATGGAAAGTTGCTGTCAGTCAAGTGGAAAGCTTTCATGCAGTTGATTGGGTGGAAGATCTAGGTCTTGAGTCTCCTGTCGGCTTTCGCCCCCACCGTCACGCCAATGCCACTCACAAGCAAGCTCTGTGGCCCTACTGCACTCTGAGGATCAACCCTGAGACGAAGAAGGAGACCTATGAGCTGCCTGCCTATCTGGATATTCTTCACCGTATCTTCAGAGAGACTCTTTTCCCTCGCATCGGGAATCTGGACCAGGTTCACTCTTATCTCGTGGACATGCTTCTCTTCTGTCAGCGGGAGAAGGGGCAGAGCACCGGAGAGTCCTTGGATATCTCTCATGTTATGTGGTCTGAGCTGGTTTCTGCTATCTCCGAGCGTAAGTGCCCGATTTATGGTCCGTTCATTATGTTGCTCATTGAGAAGGCCTGGGATCGTGTCTATCCCAAGGTGGTGCTGGAGATTGGAGAGTTGGTTTCTCACGATGTCAAGCGTCTGAGGAAGAAGGATAACCGGGGCACTCAGGCCCCTAGGACTGGAGTTCCTTCATCTGCTGATGCCATGGAGACTAAGGAGGAGATTGGGGCTGAGGCTGAGGATGAAGATGATGACTACGTGCCTTCTGAGGCAGAGCCCTCTTGGGCCAAGAAGCTCAAGGTCAAGGTGAAGAAGCTATTTTGCATGGAGTCTCACGGTCAGTACATGACTCATGTGGCTGAGAAGAAGGCCCGAGGTCGCCACAAGGAGCTCATGCGTCAGATGGGTGCTATTGTGATTAGTGGTTCTGAGGATCAGCTTACCGAGGAGGAGGAGTGGATTTAGTAGCACTGCCCTTGGACTGATTCTGATGCTGAGCACTTCCCGGCTGACGATGGTAGCGCAGATGATCCCTCTGAGATCTGATGGGTGTCCCTTGTTTGCCTTCACCTGGAGCCGTAGCAGCACTCCCTCTGCCAAAGGGGGAGAGAGTTTAGGGATTTGTGCTTTGTGTCTTGTGCTTGTCTTTTGTGTTTGTGCTTTCGCTTGTTGCTTTATTTGGTTTGTGTCAGTGAGACCTAAGTTCTGGTTCTGTCAGTGAGACCTAAGCTCGAGTCATATGGTGTGAGACATATGCTACCTTACCTTTCCAGTATCATTATCTATGTCTATCTAGCTTATGAGTTGCATGCTTATCCTGTTATCTATATGTTGCTCTCATATATCTTGCTTAGGTAGTTGGTCTCTAAAATGTGGGGGGAGCATTGATCCTGGCATATGTGCCGTGCAGTCCAAAGCACTTATCGTAGCACACATCCAGGGGGAGCCCTTATACATTTTAGGACGGTTGTGTTTTTGCGCTTATCCTATATCTATCATATTGTGCAAATCTCGTATTGTCATCAATCCACCAAAAAGGGGGAGATTGTAAGGGCATATTTATCCCCAAGATGTTTTAGTGATTGATGTCAATGCTTGTGCGGACTAATCATGTGCTTTTAGTTCTTTCAGAGATTCATCCATTGGCACGAGACGATTTCCTCCCATCGGTGTTGTATTCAAGATGGTGTAGCTCCTTCGTTTCGTTGTTGGTGGACTAGTTTCGTAGGAGTCACCGTACTATCAAGAGGGGATCCGCTTTGGTATGACTTGGGTGGAATCACACGTACACATCCTTATCACACCCGTCGTCTTTCCTTCCGCATCTCTGGAGCTGCCATTTTCCCCTTGCTATGCTTTGCTCTGCCCCAGCGGTAGTACCGCGACCACAGCGGTAGTACCGTCGAAGCTCCCCAGCGGTAGTACCGCTCTCAGAGCGGTAGTACCGCTCCAAGCGGTAGTATCGCTCTCCAAACGGTAGTACCGCTTGGGATTTTCGGCCATAGTACCACTTGGGATTTTCGGCCGTAGTACCGCTGTGCGTCTGGGCTACTTCCGCCTCGATTCTCGAACAAAGTTTTTCGTGTCGGGTTTTGCGGCACTAAGGGAGGTAG
The DNA here is from genome assembly GCF_002162155.2 of Triticum dicoccoides. Classification (NCBI taxonomy): domain Eukaryota; kingdom Viridiplantae; phylum Streptophyta; class Magnoliopsida; order Poales; family Poaceae; genus Triticum; species Triticum dicoccoides. The sequence goes on along the minus strand of NC_041393.1, from coordinate 117,536,090 downwards.
TAGGAGCGGTAGTACCGCCCTAAGCGGTAGTACCGCTCTTCCCTAGTGGTAGTACCGCCCTGGGGTCAGGGCCCTGGCAGCGCGGCAGTACCGCTGGGTTGAGCGGTAGTACCGCCCTGCCCTAGCGGTAGTACCGCTCTGTGCGGGGCTGGTGAGTGGGATAACGGTTGGTTTGTTCCCCCCACTATATAAAGGGGTCTTCTTCCCCAAAGTTGAACTACCTCTTTCCCCCAAAGCTCCATTGTTGCTCCAAGCTCCATTTTCGCCTGATCTCTCTCCCTAGCCAATCAAACTTGTTGATTTGCTCGGGATTGGTTGAGAAGGCCCAGATCTACACTTCCACCAAGAGAAATTTGATTCCCCCCACTTCTCCCTAGCGGATCTTGTTACTCTTGGGTGTTGAGCACCCTAGACGGTTGAGGTCACCTAGAAGCCATACTCCATTATGGTGAAGCTTCATGGTGTTGTTGGGAGCCTCCAAGTGTTGTGGAGATAGCCCCAATCTTGTTTGTAAAGCTCCGGTTGCCGCCTTCAAGGGCTCCAATAGTGGAATCATGGCATCTCGCATTGTGTGAGGGCGTGAGGAGATTAGGTGGCCCTAGTGGCTTCTTGGGGAGCATTATGCCTCCACACCGCTCTAACGGAGACGTACTTCCCCTTAAAAGGAAGGAACTTCGGTAACACATCCTCGTCTCCACCAGCTCCACTCTTGGTTATCTTGTCCCTTTACTTTTGCAAGCTTACTTAAGTTATATCCATTGCTTGCTTGTGTGCTTATTGTCTTTGCATCATATATGTTGTCCACGTAGTTGCACATCTAGACAACCTATTTCATTGCAAGGTTTAAATTGTTAAAGAAAAGTCTAAAAATTGTTAGTTGCCTATTCACCCCCCCTCTAGTCAACCATATCGATCCTTTCAACCGCGTCGAGTGGAACTATCTTCAAGCTATTATGACCAAGTTGGGATTTGCCCCTTCATGGGTGGCTACAATCATGCGCATGGTAACCTCGGTAAAATTTTCAGTTCTTTTCAATGGAAGTAAGCTAGAGGAATTTCTCCCTTCAAGGGGAATACGACATGGAGAACCCAATTTCTCCATACCTGTTTTTGCTGGCAGCGGAGGGCCTTTCATGCCTTTTAAAAACCCAAGATGAATCATCGAGCCTCAGTGGAATCCGAGTTGCTCCGTCGGCACTGCCGGTGAGCCACTTGCTTTTTGCAGATGATAGCCTGCTGTTTGTCAAAGCCAGTTCTTATGGAGCAAACCAGTTGTCTTCCTTGATGGAAAGTTATTGTAATGCCTCTGGCCAAAGGATTAATCTATCAAAATCCTCGGTGTTCTTCAGTAAGGGCTGCCCCTCCCTTCTCAAAACCGAGGTAAAGAACACACTCAATATTACAAATGAGTCACTTTCAGATAGATACTTGGGCATGCCGACAGATGTGGGTAGTTGCAAGAATGGAACTTTCAAGTTCTTAAAGGACAGAGTCTGGAATAAGGTTAAGGGATGGATGGAAAAACTCTTATCTGCAGGTGGCAAAGAGGTTTTGATAAAATCAGTGGCTCAGGCCGTTCCAGTTTACTCCATGTCATGTTTTAAACGGCCGTGTGGTCTCTGTGAGCACATTAACTCTCTGATCAGAAAGTTTTGGTGGGGGAGCAAAGAAGGGAAAAGGAAGCCAAGTTGGGTCTCATGGAGCACAATGACCAAACCAAAATATTGTGGAGGTCTTGGATTTCGGGATATCGAGCTTTTTAACCTTGCTCTCCTGGCAAGGCAAGCATGGAGAATCTTAACGGACCCAGACTCACTTAGAGCACGAGTTTTGAGGGCCAAATACCACCCAGGAGTTGATATCTTGAATGCAGAGATTGGATCGGCTCCTTCTCAAATTTGGCGGGCTATAATCGAGGGTCGCGATGTTCTTAAGCAGGGCATCATTAAATGCATTGGTGATGGACTCACGACACACATATGGGATCAGAACTGGCTCCCGAGACCAGCAAATATGCGACCTATTGCTAGTCTGATTGCTAATCCACCTCAATGGGTTAGTGATCTTATCCTCCCTAGCACAGAATGGAACGGAGCTGCAGTTTCACAGATCTTTTTGCCCACGGATGCACAAGAAATTATGTCGATACCTTTGTGTACGAGGCATATAGAGGATTTTTGGTCATGGGTACATGAGAAGAACGGTGTTTTCACAGTTCGTTCGGCTTACGTATGCTTGTTGAAACAAAGATGAGGAGAGAAGCCTGGCTCGAGGGGAGAGGACACTCGTCAGATATTGCCAGAGATACTAAGTCCTGGGAGAGACTGTGGAAAGTGGATGTACCTTCAAAAGTTAAAATCTTCCTATGGCGGCTAGCACAACAGTCGGTCCCCACATCTGATGTCCTCCACCATCGGAACATGTCAACCACCACGAGATGTGGTTTGTGCGGCTCTGAAGATTCATGGCAACACTCGTTGCTCCATTGCACAGTAGCGCGATGTGTATGGGCGTTGCAAGATCATGACTTGGTTGAGGTTCTGAACAGCACCCGCGAGCCGGATGCAAGACGTTGGCTTTTCTCCCTTTTGGACACACTGTCTTCTGTTGAATTCACCCAAGTAGCAGTTACCATGTGGGCTCTCTGGTATGCTCGTCGGCAGGCACTCCATGAAAATATTTTCCAAAGCCCTCTGAGCACGCATAACTTCATCATGAGATACATCAGAGAGTTGGAGGATTGCAAACCCAAGAAGAGCGCTCCACAATCAGCTCCAAATGCTTTACAACCAAGGCAGAGGTGGATCTCCCCACCGCCGGGGTTCGCTAAGATAAGAAAGATAAGAGTTGATGGAGCGGTCTCGAGAGACAACCTGCATGGCTCGTTCAGCGCTATTTGCCGAGACTCCTCTGGCCAGTTCTTGGGTGCATCAGCAATCAAAATACAGGGGGTCACGGAGCCTGCAACTCTCGAAGCACTGGCTTGCCGGGAGGCGCTAGCACTAGCTTCAGACTTGGCCCTGTCCAATTTCATTGTGGCTACGGACTGTCAGGGAGTAGCAGACGACATCAAGCATGGTACGGGAGGGACGTATGCTAGCATCGTCAAAGAGATTATTGAGACGTCAAGAGATTTTCATCAATGTACCTTCATCTTCGAAGGTAGATCCACCAATATTGAGGCGCATAGTCTCGCTAAGCACGCTTTCGGTCTGGATTTTGGGCGCCATTTGTGGCTTATAAACCCATCAGACATTCATTGTATCCCTATGAACTTATTTGAATAATAAAGTGTGTTTAGATTCAAAAAAAGCTAGACATAGGGACACCCCAAGGAGGGAGCCAGGGATCAATTCCTTTCTTGTCAGTCCATGCACATCGAAAAAGAAGAACTGATTGATCCTTCTGATTCATTCCTAGGTTAGTACGTGCACGTCGAGAAAAAACTGAACTGAGTGATCCATTCCTATTTTGTTGTGGCCGCCGAAGTATCGTCTCTTCGCGATTGCGCGCTCGGCGCTCTTTTCCCTTTTTCTGCTAAATCGTTTTCCGTTGCTAATTCAGATCGTTCGCCAATTTCAATTCCCCGGCTGCCGTCGCAACCCCGCTTTGCCCTCTGTCTATCAACAGTTCGACCATTCGAGGTACATCATAGTAATGTTTCGGTTCCTAGTCTCCTAGATGAATAGCCGGCACATCAGCACTGTCTTAACATCCCCTTCACACGAAATTTCAAAAAAAAAAAACCTCGAAGAAATATTAGGTCTTAACTCTCAAGAGTGTGATGTTCTATTAGTATGTGAAATTTTCAAATTCAAATACATTACCATTAACGAGGTACGAAAAAGACAAAAGCAGCAATGAATAGTATCAAACAGTAAACGTCACAATTTATGGCTGAATTTGTTTTTCCATAGCTCGTTAATGGTACCGCGCGTGTTTGAACTTGAAATTTCACATGCCAATAGAACATCAACGTCTTAATAGTGGTCTCTTAAGAGTTAAGATAGATGCATGATCCTTGCTTGCTGTTCTCTCAGACTCAAAAAATTTCATATCCAGGACACGTACATGCATGCATCCATTCTCCATCCCATTCCTTGGACACCATCATCCTAATTTGGTTACAATCGAAGCACATACAGCATAATTAAGACAAGACACGACAGCGCCGAATGCATGTGTAAGCGTATGCATCTTGGTGAGCGGCGTCCGTGGCAGGCAGGCTAGCTGGAGGTGGTGTTGGCAACGACGGTGATGTTGAGCCTCTTGAGCGTCTCGAGCGCGATAAGCTCGTTGGCCCTGTCGGTGGGGTGGTACTCGTCCCAGAACACGTACTTGCTGCGGTCCTTGCAGAGCGTGGAGAGCGGGGTGCACGTCAGCGTGGGCCGCACCTTGCCCAGCGTGCAGCAGGGCGCGTGGGAGTTGTTGAAGCCGTGCATGTAGGGCCGGTCGATGATGTCCTGGAAGTAGTCGTACACGTCCCCGAACTGGAACGTCGCGTTGGGCAGCGACGCCGCCAGCTGCTTGATCACCGCGCCGGCCTGCTTGTTGAAGCTGAGGGCGAGCTTGTTGGTGGACTCCTGGCACGCCGTGGAGGACCTCTGCAGGAGCCGCTGCAACGGGATGCAGCCCATGGGCCCCAGCCCGAAGAAGGTGACCCGCCGCGCGCCCAGCCCGTGGAGGAGCCGGAGCTGGGCCTCCAGGGTGGTGACCATGTACTTGACGAAGGTGTCGCCGTTGTAGGTCCACGAGTCGGAGTAGACGGGGAGCAGGTAGTTGTTGATGAAGTCGTTGGCGCCCATGGCCACCACGTAGTAGGCCTCGCCGAACAGCTTGTCCGCCGCCGCCTGCCCGATCTTCTCCCGCATGAACGCCTGCGTCCCCTGGAACAGCTCGATCTGCTTGTACAGCGAGAACCTCTGGATCTGCAATGCATGCACGCAATCGCCACGGGTCTCGGTCAGATGATCAAACCGTAGCGTTCTCGCATGACACCATGGTGTCTACGAGAAGTTGGTGAAGTGATGGATGGGTGTCTTACGAAGAGGGACGACGTCTCGTTGAGGATGCCGCCGCCGCCGGACGCGTAGTTGAGGCCGCTCTTGGCGATGACGGTCTCGTCCACCGACGGGTCCAGGAACGCCGGCGGCCGCGGGAGGCCCATCTTGTCGCCGATGATGTCCGCGACGGTGCGGCCGTTGCAGAACCTGCCGTTGGGCATGCCGCTCCCGAAGTCGATGCCGTACCACGGCAGCGCCGCGCGCGCGAGGCTCTTGGTCAGGTAGTTGTTGTTGCCCACGTCCGACAGCGAGTCGCCGAAGATGAACTGCACCACGTCGCCGTGGGCGAGGCCCAGGAGCAGGGCCAGTGCCAGAGCAATGCCCAGCGGCGTCCTCTCACAGCCCATCTCGTTGATCGGCGAGCACGTGCTTGTTCAGGTCTACTAATCAAGTCCTGGTTGATCAGGAATGGATTGGATTTGCATATTATAGAGATGGGGGTGTGCGGCCCCGCCGGGGAGTTGGGGATGGATGCACCTACCTACCTGCGAAGCGTGGGGAGGGGAACTTTTCAGCAAGCTTAATTCGGTGGCAAGCGGAGGAGTTGGCCTAACCTGGTCGTTTACTGATGTGGCGGATGTCAGCCGGTGGCAGGTGTTCCTCCTCGCATACAAAATATTTGGGACTAGCTACGGGTCAATCGACTGATTTTTGGGGGTCAGTCCTTCCTTTTTTTTTAGAACTCTCGCCCAACTTTATTCATTGAAAACAAGTGACATAGTACAAGGTTTGGGTCACGAGGGTTGCCCAACCACACATGTCTACCTAGTCCTAGAGTACAAGCAAACTTGGCAAGATTATGAGCCTCATAATTGTGATTCCTACGCTCATGAATAAAAGAGTATGAATTAAAACTATTACACCGAAGCATTATTCATGTATAAGAGCAGCGTTGGGGCCTCCTGTCCCTCTGTTAATATCATTGACCATTTCTTGGCAATCCGATGCCACACATATGTTCATTGTCGCAAGGTCTTCTGCCAAAGCCAGCGCTTTTTTGCAAGCATAAGTCTCGAGCATCATCGGATCATTGATTCCATGAAAAACAACCGCCGATGAACCCAAATATTGGCTGTCCTGAGAAGCCCCTCCACGCCGAGACCTGGCCACTGCTCCGTCCACATTCACCTTTACCATACCACTCGGAGGTGGAAGCCACCTCTTCTGTCGTACCACCGCCACCCTTTGTGTTATTTCATGTTCCTTCCTCGCATGTATCTGGCTCAGCTCGTCAATGTAATTATTCACAAAGGATGCGGTCTGTTGTGGACTCTGGAAAATTGATTCATATATAGCCTTCCTCCTTGCAAACCAGATAGACCATAGTGTAATTACCAGCCTCGTGAAGCTTGCATGGTCCAGGGATTCATTCAGTTGGAATAACCAAATCCGCGCGTTACCTTCCAAATTCTCAGACATTTGGGAGACAAGTACATCATCCGATAGAGCCCAAACGCAGCGTGACATCGTGCATGACACCAGCGCATGCCTCCATGAATCAACGCAGCCACATAGCGGACATGTAGCCTGTACCACCATGTTTCGTCTATGCAAAGTGTCCGTCGTTGGTAGCGAGTGATGAGCGAGCCTCCAAAGAAAATCCTTACCTTCGACGGCACCTGTAACTTCCATAACGAACTCCATGACCGTTCCTCTTGTTCGCCATTGGAGGACCCACTCCTTCCTTCAAGCGACTCCTCCCTTTGTAACTTCGTTTTTTGAAGAAATCTGTAGGCCGAACTAACAGTGAAGTTGCCCTTCTTCTCTGGATGCCACGCCCAAAAATCTGATATGTTGCGTGTGCATACAAGGATCTTCAGTATGGCATTGGCGTCGATTGGCAGGAAGACATTGCGGATCAAGTCCTCATTCCATGATGCAGTCGCCAGGATCAAGAGCTCCGACACGTACCTTGGAGGGTTCGCCACTAGCGACGTGATCGGGCGTGGTGTCATCTCCTTCGGTATCCAGTTATCAACCCAAATATCTGTCGTCTGTCCATTACCAATCCGCCTTATAATGCCTTGCTGTAATAAATCCCTTCCCTCCAAAATAGCACCCCAAATCTAAGATGGTATCGTCCCTAACTCCGCATTAAGGATTGACCTGTCCGGGTAGTACACAGCTTTAAGGATTCTAGCACTTAGGCTTGCTGGTTCCTGGAGAAGCCTCCATGCTTGTCTTGCAAGTAAAGCCAAGTTAAAAATCTCGAGGTCCCTGAATCCAAGACCACCCAAATGCTTTGGCCGGGTCATGACATCCCAAGAAACCCATGCCGGCTTGCGCTCACCTTGCTTACATCCCCACCAGAATTTCTTGATAATAGACTTGATGTGATCACACAGTCCCCTTGGAAGCTTGAAGCATGACATCAAAAAAACCGAATGGCTTGTGCTACTGATTTGATAAGAACATCTTTGCCACCAGTTGAAAGGCATTTGCTCATCCAACCCTTCACCTTGTCCCACACCCTGTCACTCAAATACTTAAACGTCCCCTTCTTTGAGTGGCCCACATCAGTTGGCATGCCTAGGTATCTGTCACTCAAAGACTCATTATGGACTTGCAGAAAACCCTTGACAGCATCACACACTATCTCTGGGCAGCCCTTACTGAAAAAGATGGATGATTTTTCCTTGTTTATTCTCTGTCCTGATGCCATGCAATAAGTATTCAATAGGTTTGAAACTTCCTCTGCTCCATCAACACTTGCCCTGAAAAACAACAGGCTATCATCCACGAATAAAAGATGATTCACCGCCGGTGCCGACGGTGCCACCTTAATGCCGCTGAGCTGGGATGATTCATTTTGAGAGTTTAAGAGGCACGAAAGGCCCCCTGCTGCTAACAAGAAAAGGTAAGGAGAGATTGGATCTCCCTGTCGAATACCTCTTGTGAGTTTAAATTCTTCTGACTTCACACCATTAAACATAACAGAAAAAGATACTGAGCTCACCATATTCATCACAACAGTCACCCAAGGTGTAGCAAAACCCAGTTTCTCCATGATTGACTTCAAATAAGACCACTCCACGCGGTCATATGCCTTCATCATGTCAAGTTTTAGTGCAGCATAAACATTGTTCTTTGACCTCTTCCATTTCATAAAATGCAAACACTCATATGCTGAGATTATGTTGTCAGTAATCAGCCTTCCAGGAACGAATGTCGACTACTCATGTGATATAATCTCCGGGAGAATAATTTTCAGGCAGTTTGCCAACACCTTCGAGGCTATCTTATAAAAAACATTACACAGGCTTATTGGGCGAAACTGAGATAGCAACATTGGATTCTATACCTTTGGGATCAATACCAGCAATGTATCATTCACAGCAGCCGGACTTTCCTCTCCCTTCACAATAGCTAGCACCGCCTTTGTGACCGCATCTCCACAAACATCCCAGTGCATCTGGAAGAAGTGAGTAGGGAAACCGTCAGGTCCTGGAGCTTTTGTTGGGAACATTTGGAATAGTGCGGTCTTGACCTCCTTAGCTTTGTAAGGGGCCAGCAAGGTTTCATTCATAGCCGCTGTAACTTTCACCGGTACATGCTGTAGGACCTCATCTACACCTTGAACCCCCTCTGAGCTATATAAGTTTTTGTAAAACTCCAATGCCATTTGCTGCATCTCTGTCGGGTCACTAGTAACTTGCCCACTTGGCCGTTCCAGTGCCTTTATTAGGTTCTTTCTATGGCGCATCAAGTCTCGCATATGAAAAAAGTGTGAGTTCCGGTCTCCCGCCGATAGCCACTCCACCCGAGAACGTTGTCGCCACATCAACTCTTCCCGCATGTAAAGCTCTATCAAATGATCATTTATCTTTACTTCCGCATGCGACGGGCCCGTCCGCGCTCTATCATTGCGCAGGCGATCCAATTCCTTCTTCAGACTATGTATCTCGCCCTGAACACTTCCAAACGTAGACTTGGACCAGGCCCCCAAATTATGGGCAAGCGCCTCCAGGTTCGCGCACACTTCGCACACCCGCGGGTTGTGGCTGTTGAGATCCCACCCCGCCTGAACTGCTGTTTTGAGGTCCGGATGAGTATCCCACATAACCTCATAACGAAACTGTTTCGTTTTCTTTCCTCCCCCACTTGGTTGTGCTAAGTGTAAAAGAAAAGCTGAGTGGTCTGATGTAGCAGCCGTAAGATGTTCCACAGCCGCTGAGGGAAACAATCCACACCACTCGACCGAGCCCAAGGTTCTATCCAACCTGACATGGGTATATGAGCCGCCATTTACTTTCTTCTCATATGTCCATCTTGTACCTTTGAAGCCCAGATCGACCAAACCACAAACATCCACAGCATCCCTAAAGCCCTGAATTTGTGCCTGACTCCTCAAGCCAATGCCATCATGCTCATCATGCTTTAGGACCTCATTGAAATCTCCAATACACACCCACGACAAATCTTGGAGTGTAGACAAATTCTTCATAGTATCCCAAGTGTGGTGACGAAGATGGGTCTGTGCTTCTCCGTAGAAACAAGAAAGCCTCCACGGCTGGTCCCCTATGCCAGTTACTCTACCATCAATATGATACTTCGAGTAGCCCAAAATCTCAATGTTTATTTCATTATTCCAAAACATAGCTAAACCTCCGCTTCTACCGGAGGCATCCACAGCAAAAGAACTATCAAAACCTAAAGTACTCTTTAAATTTTCAACTCTGTCCCCACTGAGCTGGGTCTCAACTATACATAGTACTCTAGGGGCAAACTTATTTGCGAATTCACGCAGTTCTTAAATTGTTGGGTCGCTGCCAATCCCCCGACAATTCCAGCAGAGCAGACTCATTGCGTCTGGCGGTCCTCTAGTGGGGAGGCCGCCATTCTCGCGTCCGAGTTTTTCCCTCCAGTAGGGTTTTTCTTCACGCCACCCATGCCTGTCTTCTCACTCTGGACTGTCATCTTTGACCTCTTCGGATCCTGTTTCAGCGGGGGGCTGAGAGGCACCGTCTCCCCGCTAGTTTTAGAAACTAGGGCAAGCTCCAAACGTGCAACTGTTTTAGTTTTCGGTGAGCCAGTAACTTGTTCAGAAGTTCGTTTGCGATTAGCTTCGGTCACGTCCATGTCCACATCATGATCCTGCATATTCTCCTCATCATGTTCAACTTTAGTTGTAGATTGACGATCACCGTTCCTTGCTCTCTGATTCCTGCTCCTGCGTCGGGTCCCCCAAGCTGTTGTCTCCGGCGCACAGAGGTTTTTGAAAACCAAGGCAAAAGGAGGATGAACCCCGTCCCCGTGCTCTTTAAATTCGTGACCCATCATGCCGCACACCTGACACCAATCAGGCAAGAGCTCGTACTTGACAGCAAAGATCTGTCGTTCTCCTCCTCAGACCAGAGATATTGCTTTCTTCAAAGGTTGACGAACATCCAGCCAGACCCTGACTCGGTAAAAGTTCCCCTCGAAATCCAACGAAGATGGCTCTGAGTCCACAAACTCACCGATCTTCGAGGCGAGTGCCTTGACTTTGCCATGAAAAGCTATAGGAAGCTCGATGATCCGCGCCCATATCTCAATCGTAACGAGCTCAATCGAGGAAGGCTTTGAGTATCCATCATACGGAGCAATAACCACGGGGTTTCCCCTAAAGTGCCACGGCCCTCCTTGCGTGACCCGCTCCCAATCTCCCAAACAGTCGAACTGCATCTGGAATAGATTATCCTCGAGGGTTTTGATCTTGACTGGCCTAGCTAGATCCCATGCAGTCTTCATATTCCAGAAAAACCAGTACGAGCTGGAACCCTTATCCATATGGACTCGGGCCAAAATCATCCAGCGGAGAGCCTCCTTTGCCGGCTCGTCCTCATCCTCGAAGATCACGTTGTCGAGGTCGTCTATTGATCTCAAACTATTTCAGTCAAGCCTAATTAATTAGGCAGTCCAGTTACGGTAGTTGCAGCAGCAGAAGCCCAACGCACAGGTGCAAGCTGCAGTCCAGTACTGCCAAGCGAGTCTATTTTTTTGTATAATGATTATGGCTGCTCTAGTATATTGTTGGACAAGCTTTTGTAGATGATCCATGAATAGCACTCACACATATTGGCTTTGCTCAAAAAAGGAAAAATCTCACATGTTGGCAAACAATATGTATATTTATTTTATACATGCATACAATACATATAAAAACATATACATACATATATATAGTATGTATTATTACTATGCAAAAATGAGCATATAATAGCAAAACTTAATAAATAACAATAGGACAACATGATGCAAAATGGACGTATCAACTCCTCCAAGCTTAGACCTCGCTTCTCCTCAAGCGGAAGCCGAAATTGATATCATGACCACATGTTTAGAGAGAGGTCCATGGGCCTCTTACATGCCGTAGGATCCATGGCTCGTACTGATCGTAGACTGAAGTCAGAATGCGATTTGGGTCGTAAACGGGGTAGAATTAGAAATGCTTGTTTATGGTCTCAGACCATAATTCTATCGACAGACATAATACTATCGAAAACCCAGGCTTAATTCTGTCGATAGGCATAACGGGTTGTTAATGGGCTGTAATACATGATGGGATGAATAAGGCCCAAAGGGTTAATGGGCCACAGACGGGTTGACTATAACTGTCGGGCCACTAGGACTGGGGGTACCGAGGGCTGTTTGCTTGCGGCCCAAGGCCCGACGCGTACCGTGGGCCCTTCACGGCCCGTCCTCAAGACTTCAAGGACAAGACCCTCGCGAGGGCCCCCCGCCTCGTGAGGCGCCCAGCGACGGACAACCTCAAGAGTCCCCGAGGCCTCATGCGAGGTGGCCTCTCCAAGCTGCCTCCCGAGGCCCCCTCGCGGGCGGACATCTCTAGGTCGCCAGGCCTCGCCTCGCACTGCACGTGGGTGATGCGAGCCATGATGAGTGGCGCCTGGAGCCGCGGCAGCAGGCGTAGATGGTGAAGCTTTCCTCTTTCGTGCTAAGAGAGCAAGGCAGCTCGCCGAATCCCAAAGAAATCCCGAAAGGTTGTCATTTCGGTGCTAGAAGACCAGGACCGCGGGCTCGCCAGAACGTAGGTCATCGCCGAGCACACCGACGCGTCATGACCAGAAGATTTAGCAAGCGGAGACTGCTTTTGTCAGGATAAGCTCTACCCTTGTTCCCCTTCGAATTTGGCCGTTGTGGCAACCCTTCTCCCCTAGTGTTTCGGGGGAAGAGGACCAAGCCTAGTATAAGTATAGGCTAGTGATGACCCACAAGTGTAGGGGATCTATCATAGTCCTTTTGATAAGTAAGAGTGTCAAACCCAACGAGGAGCAGAAGAAAATGACAAGCGGTTTTCAGTAAGGTATTCTCTGCAAGCACTGAAATTATCAGTAACAAATAGTTTTGTGATAAGGTAATCTGTAACGAGCAACAAGCAATGAAAGTAAATAAGGTGCAACAAGGTGGCCCAATCCTCTTTGTAGCAAAGGACAAGCCTGGACAAATTCTTATATGGAGAAAGCGCTCCCGAGGACACATGGGAATTATCGTCAAGCTAGTTTTCATCAGCTCATACGATTCACGTTCGTTACTTTGATAATTTGATATGTGGGTGGACCGGTGGTTGGGTACTGCCCTTTCTTGGACAAGCATCCCACTTATGATTAACCGCTATTGCAAGCATCCGCAACTACAAAAGAAGTATTAAGGTAAACCTAACCATAGCCTGAAACATGTGGATCCAAATCAGCCCCTTACGAAGCAATGCATAAACTAGGGTTTAAGCTTCTGTCACTCTAGCAACCCATCATCTACTTATTACTTCCCAATGCCTTCCTCTAGGCCCAAACAATGGTGAAGTGTCATGTAGTAGACGTTCACATAACACCACTAGAGGAGAGACAACATACATCTCATCAAAATATCGAACGCATACCAAATTCATATGACTACTTATAGCAAGACTTCTCCCATGTCCTCATGAACAAACGTAACTACTCACAAATCATATTCATATTCATAATCAGAGGGTTATTAATATGCATTAAGGATCTGAACATATGATCTTCCACCGAATAAACCAACTAGCATCAACTACAAGGTGTAATCAACACTATTAGCAACCCACAGGTACCAATCTGAGGCTTTGGGACAAAGATTGGATACAAGAGATGAACTAGGGTTTCAGAGGAGATGGTGCTGGTGAAGATGTTGATGGAGATTGACCCCCTCCCGATGAGAGGATCAATGATGATGACGATGGTGATGATTTCCCCCTCCCGGAGGGAAGTTTCCCCGGCAGAACAGCTCCGCCGGAGCCCTAGATTGGTTCTGCCAAGGTTCCGCCTCGTGGCGGTAGTGTTTCGTCCCGAAAGTTTGCTTATGAGTTTTTCCAGCGTAAAATACTTCATATAGCAGAAGATGGTCATTGGAAGGCTGCCAGGGGGCCCACGAGGCAGGGGGCGCGCCCAGGGGGTAGGGCGTGCCCCCACCCTCGTGGATGGTGGGTGCCCCCCTCTAGTATTTCTTCCGCTCAGTATTTATTATTAATTCCAAAAATGACTTTCGTGGAGTTTCAGGACTTTTGGAGCTGTGCAAAATAGGTCTCTAATATTGGCTCCTTTTCCAGCCCAGAATTCCAGCTGCCGGCATTCTCCCTCTTCATGCAAACCTTGTAAAATAAGAGATAATAGGCATAAGTATTGTGACATAACGTGTAATAACAGTCCATAATGCAATAAATATCGATATAAAAGCATGATGTAAAATGGATGTATCAACTCCCTCAAGCTTAGACCTTGCTTGTCCTCAAGTGGAAGACGATATCGAAAAATATGTCCACATGTTTAGAGATAGAAGTGTAGATAAAATAAAATACGGACATGAGGGCATCATGATCATTCTTATAACAACAACATATATCTATTTTGTAATATGATTTTTTATGCTCAAGTAACAATCTATTCACAATGTCAAGTATGAATCTGCAACTTCATTGAAAACTAACAATAATCTCGATCACTGAAGCAATTGCAATTTATCATAACATCGGAAAGAGTCAACATAAGAGCTTTTCAGCAAGTCCACATACTCAACTATCATTTAGCCTTTCACAATTGCTAACACTCACGCAATACTTATGGTTATGAAGTTTTAATTGGACACAGAGAAAGATAGGGGCTTACAGTGTTGCCTCCCAACCTTTTACCTCAAGGGTAATGTCAACAATAATAGTTCATGCTAACTTATATCCAATTGGATATATATATATATATATATCAGGATCTTTCCAACACGAGGTGCTTGCCAAAGGATAAAATATAAAAAGGAAAGGTGAAGATCACCATGACTCTTGCATAATGTATAAGACAAAAGTAAAAGATAGGCCCTTCGCAGAGGGAAGCAGAGGTTGTCATGTGCTTTTATGGTTGGACGCATGAAATATTAATGCAAAAGAACGTCACTTTATATTGTCACTTGTGATATGGACCTTTATTATGCAGTCCATCGCTTTTTTTGCTTCCATATCACAAGATCGTATAAAGCTTATTTTCTCCACACTAATAAGTCATACATATTTAGAAAGAAATTTTTATTGCATGCAACATGACAACTTACTTGAAGGATCTTACTCAGTCCATAGGTAGATATGGTGGACTCTCATAGCAAAACTGGGTTTAAGGTTTTTTGGAAGCACAAGCAGTATCTCTACTTGGTGCAAGGAATTTGGCTAGCATGAGAGGGAAAGGCAAGCTCAACATGTTGGATGATCCATGACAATATACTTTATTTCAAATATAAGAAAACAAAACCCATCATGTTTTCTTCCTTGTCCAACGTCAACTCTTTAGCATGTCATATTTAAATGAGTGCTCACAATCATAAAAGATGTCCAAGATAGTATATTTATATGTGAGAACCTCTCTTTCTTTATTACTTCCTATTAATTGCAACGATGACCAAAATTATGTTTGCCAACTCTCAACAACTTTTAATCATCATACTCTTATATGTGAAGTCATTACTCTCCATAAGATCAATATGATCTCTTTTATTTCTTTTTATACTTCTATTCCCTCAAGAACATAGCAAGATAGCAAAGCCCTTGACTCAACACTAATCTTTATTATATATAGCTCACGGACTCGATTACATAGAGGGATTATAAGGCAAAACTCAAAACTAAATCATACCAAAACTTTATTCTACTAGATCAAGATATTGCTAAAAGGATCGAACTAAGAAAAATAGTAAATATAGGAGTGTGATGGTGATACGATACCGGGGCACCTCCCCCAGGCTTGGCAATTGCCAAGGGGAGTGCCCATACCCATGTGTTTATGTCTCCCTCTTCGGAGGTGGTGATGACGATGTTGTTGATGATGTGGGCTTGTTGTCCGTCTTCCAAGGCATAGGCTCACCATCATAGAAAGATGATCGAGTCTCTCGGATCCTGAAATCTGCAGCCAAGCTCATCCTCTTGAATCTATATTCATACTCACAGTTTTGGTTTTGCAGGTCATAGATTTGGGCTTGGAGGTGCTCGATTTTCTCATGAAGCTTGAAGATGGTCTCCCCAATGTTCTTGGCATCCAGCTTGTGGTTGTTGGTGAACTCCGCGATCATCATCTGGTTGGCGTTGAGTCCATGTTCCACCATCCCTTGGCACTTGAAAACTTGTTGTTCCATTGCTTCGAGTCTTGTCTCCACGCTTCCGGTACTCCTTGGTCCCTCAACATCGCGGATGTGCAGCACCCCCTCATGCATCTCAATGGTTTGAGGGTGTTTCAGCACCTTCGCGAGGTAGGGGTTGATGACCTTCTCGAAGAACTTGTCCTTGGGGGTGCTTGAAGACGTCATGGTGATCTAGATCTATTAGAAAAATAGCTTAAAACAAAGATAGAGGATATTTGCATGATACGGTGGTCAAAACCTTCGGGGGATTATATAATGATTTTTTACCGACCAAAATAAGTATCATGCAAGAAAACGGAGTCCGGAGAGCACACGAGGTGCCCACGAGGCATGGGCGCGCCCAGGGGGTCGGGCGCGCCCTCCACCCTCATGGACTCCCCGTGTCCTTCTCGGACTACTTCTTATTTTCCTATTTTCTTAAACATTCCAAAACGGAGAAAAATTGCTATTAGAACTGTTTTGGAGTCGGTTTACTTACCGTACCACATACCTATTCCTTTTCGGAGTCTGAAACATTCTGGAAAGTGTCCCTTATGTATTCCTCCGAGGTTACGGTTTCGATAACATTAGTTTCAACATTTATTGGGTTACCTGAGATGTAATGTTTGATTCTTTGACCGTTCACCACCCTCGGACTTGTGCCTTCGAAGTTGTTGATTTTTATGGCACCGGAATGATAGACCTCCTCGATAACGTAAGGGCCTTCCCATTTAGAGAGAAGTTTTCCTGCAAAAAATCTTAAATGAGACTTGTATAGCAAAACATAATCACCTACATTAAACTCACGCTTTTGTATCCTTTTGTCATGCCATCTTTTAATTTTTTCTTTAAACAATTTGGCATTCTCATAGGCTTGGGTTCTCCATTCATCAAGTGAGCTAATGTCAAATAACCTCTTCTCACCGGCAAGTTTCAAATCATAATTGAGCTCTTTAATGGCCCAATATGCCTTATGTTCTAGTTTGAGAGGTAAGTGACATGCTTTCCCATAAACCATTTTATATGGAGACGTACCCATAGGATTTTTATATGTAGTTCTATAAGCCCATAATGCATCATCAAGTTTCTTGGACCAATTCTTTCTAGATCTATTAATAGTCTTTTGCAAAATCAATTTAAGCTCTCTATTACTCAGTTCTACTTGACCACTAGACTGTGGGTGATATGGAGATGCAATTCTATGATTAACATCATACTTAGCAAGCAATTTACGGAAAGCACCATGAATAAGATGTGAACCACCATCAGTCATTAAATATCTAGGGACTCTAAACCTCGGAAAAATAACTTCTTTAAGCATCTTAATAGAGGTGTTATGATCAGCACTGCTAGTTGGAATAGCTTCTACCCACTTAGTAACGTAATCAACAACAACTAAAATATGTGTATATCCATTAGAGGAAGGAAATGGTCCCATATAATCAAAGCCTCAAACATCAAATGGTTCAATAACAAGAGAATAATTCATAGGCATTTCTTGACGTCTACTAATATTACCAATTCTTTGACATTCATCACAAGACAAGACAAATTTACGGGCATCCTTGAAGAGAGTAGGCCAATAAAAACTGGATTGCAATACCTTGTGTGTAGTTCTATCTCCAGCGTGGTGTCCTCCATAAGCCTCGGAGTGACACTTGCGTAGGATGTGTTCCTGTTCATGCTCAGGTACACAACGTCTAATAACACCATCTACTCCTTCTTTATAAAGGTGTGGGTCATCCCAGAAGTAATGTCTTAAATCATAGAAAAACTTTTTCTTTTGCTGGTATGTGAAACTAGGTGGTATAAATTTAGCAACAATGTAATTAGCATAATCATCATACCATGGAGCAGTACAAGAAGCATTTATGACAGCTAATTGTTCATCAGAGAAGCTATCATCAATAGGTAGTGGGTTATCAAGAACATTCTCTAACCTAGAAAAGTTGTCTACAACGGGGTTCTCAGCTCCCTTTCTATCAATAATATGCAAATCAAATTCTTGTAGCAAGAGAACCCATCTAACAAGTTTAGGTTTAGCATCTTTCTTTTCCATAAGATATTTAGTAGCAGCATGATCGGTGTGAACAGTTACTTTAGAATCAACAATATAAGGTCTGAACTTATCACAAGCAAATACAACTGTTAAAAATTCTTTTTCAGTAGTAGCATAATCTCTCTGGGCACTATCTAGAGTTTTACTAGCATATTTTATAACATTTAGTTTCATACCAACTCTTTGTCCTAGAACAGCACCTACGGCATAATCACTAGCATCACACATAATCTCAAAGGGTAAATTCCAATCAGGTGGCTGAACAATAAGTGCAGAAATCAAAGCTTTCTTAAGTATTTCAGATTCTTCTACACAATCATCATCGAAGACAAAATGAATATCTTTTTTCAAGAGATTAGTCAGAGGCCTAGAAATTTTAGAGAAGTCCTTAATGAAACACCTATAAAAACCGCATGACCAAGGAAACTTCTTACACCTTTGATGCCCTTAGGACACGACATATTTTCAATAGCATCAACTTTACCTTTATTAACTTCAATATCTCTTTCAGAAATTTTATGCCCCAAGACAATGCCTTCATTAACCATAAAGTGGCACTTCTCCCAATTCAAGACAAGACTAGTATCTTTGCATATCTGCAAAACTCGATGAAGGTTGCTCAAGCAATCATCAAAAGAAGATCCATAAACAGAGAAATAATCGATGAAAACCTCAACAATCTTTTCATAAAAGTTAGAGAATATAGCCATCATGCATCTTTGAAAGGTAGCAGGTGCATTAGATAAACCAAAAGGCATACGTCTATAAGAAAAAGTACCGAAAGGGCAAGTAAAAGTGGTCTTTTCTTGGTCCTCTGCTGACACAGGTATTTGAGAGAAACCAGAGTAACCATCTAGAAAGCAAAAATGTGTATGTTTGGATAATCTTTCTAGAATTTGATCAATAAAAGGCAAAGGGTAATGATCCTTTTTAGTAGCTTTATTTAATTTGCGGAAATCAGTTACCATCCTATAACCTGTAACAATTCTTTGTGGGATCAATTCATCTTTATCATTAAGAATGATAGTAATACCTTCCTTCTTAGGGACACAATGGACAGGACTTACCCACTGACTATCAGCAACGGGATAAATTATACCTGCCTCCAGGAGCTTTAGTATTTCTTTTCTTGCCACTTCTTTCATCTTAGGATTTAACCGTTGTTGGTGATCAATAACTGGTTTGGCGTCTTTCTCCAATTTTATTTTGTGTTGGCATAGAGTGGGACTAATGCCCTTAAGATCATCAAGAGTATGTCCAATAGCAGCACGGTGCTTCTTTGGAGTTTTCAATAATTTCTCATCTTCCTGCTCTAAAAGGTTAGCACTAATAATAACAGGATATATCTTCTTTTCATCAAGATAAGCATATTTAAGAGAGGCAATGGTTTAAGCTCAAACACGGGATCACCCTTGGGTGGTGAAGGATCCCCTAGAATTTCAACAGGCAAGTTGTGTTTCAAAATAGCTCCTTATTTAAAGAACACTTCATCTATCTCCCTTCTTTCATTCATAAACATATCGTTTTCATGGTCTAGCAAATATTGTTCTAAAGGATCACTAGGAGGCACGACAATAGAAGCAAGACCAATAATTTCATCCTTACTAGGCAATTCTTTATCATGGGGTTGTCTACGAAATTTAGCAAAATTGAACTCATGAGACATACCCCCCAAACCAATAGTAACAACATCCTTTTTGCAGTCTATCTTAGCATTAACAATATTCAAGAAGGGTCTACCAAATATAATGGGACAAAAGTCATCTTGTGGGGAACCAAGAATAAGAAAATCAGCAGGATATTTAACTTTACCACAAAAGACTTCTACATCTCTAACAATCCCAACTGGTGAAATAATATCTCTATTGGCAAGCTTAATTGTAACATCTATTTCTTCTATCTCAGTAGGTGCAATATCATGCATAATTTCTTTGTATAAAGAATGAGGTATTGCACTAGCACTGGCACCCATATCACATAAGCCATGATAACAATGATCTCCTATTTTAATAGAAATAATAGGCATGCCTACAACAGGTCTATGTTTTTTCTTAGTATCAGGTCTAGCAATTCTAGCAGCTTCATCATAGAAGTAAATAACATGCCCATCAATATTATCAGCCAAGAGATCTTTAACCATAGCAATACTAGGTTCAACTTTAATTTGCTCAGGTGGTGTGGGTGTTCTAGTATTACTCTTACGAACCACAGTTGAAGCTTTAGCATGATCCTTTATCCTAACAGGGAAAGGTGGTTTCTCAACATAAGTAGTGGGAACAATAGGATCATTATAAGTGATAGTCTTTTCTTCAACTTTAATAGGTGCAACTACTTTTACTTCAGTGGGAGGATTATATTTAAACCACTTCTCCTTAGGGAGGTCAACATGAGTAGCAAATGATTCACATAAAGAAGCTACTATCTCAGAGTCAAGTCCATATTTAGTGCTAAATTCACAGAAGTGATACGTCTCCATCGTATCTACTTTTCAAAACACTTTTGCCCTTGTTTTGGACTCTAACTTGCATGAATTGAATGAAGCTAACTCAGACTAACGCTGTTTTCAGCACAACTGCCATGGTGTTATTTTTGTGCAGAAACAAAAGTTCTCGGGATGACCTAAAAATCCACGGAGATTACTTTTGGAAAATATAAAAAATACTGGCAAAAGAATCAAGGCCATGGGGCCCACACCCTATCCACGAGGGTGGGGGCGTGCCCCCTGCCTCGTGGCCCCCCTGGATGGCCACCGACCTCAACTCCAACTCTATATATTTGCTTTCATGGAGAAAAAAATCAGAGAGAAAGTTTCATCGTGTTTTACGATACGGAGCCGCCGCGGAGCCCTAATCTCTCTCGGGAGGGCTGATCTGGATTCCGTTCGGGGCTCCGGAGAGGGGGATTCGTCGCCGTCGTCATCATCAACCATTCTCCATCAGCAATTTCATGATGCTCACCGCCATGCGTGAGTAATTCCATCGTAGGCTTGCTGGACGGTGATGGGTTGGATGAGATTTACCATGTAATCAAGTTAGTTTTGTTAGGGTTTGATCCCTAGTATCCACTATGTAGGCGTAGCGGAAGTTAGTCCGTGTGAGTGGCCTTGTGATAATTTCTTGAGAGCAGCCGGGATTTATGAAGACTTTTATTCTTTGGATGATAATGCGGGCCTCACCGACTTCCTCCACGATCAGATCAAACAGTATCTCTTACTTACCAATACTTTCATGCAAAACTTTTACTATTATCCTAAGAATTCACCTCCTTTAGTAGCTTTTCATTTATATGATGAGGCTAAGGAAATGTCATTACGTAATTTTTGCGCGGTTTGTAGAATACCCTTTGAGGGCAGCCTAGATGAACCACATCGTAAAGATGTGGATGGTTTTATTGACACTATTACTGTAAGGGAATCGAGGAACGTTTCCGATGCGAGAATAACTATCATACATTTTCCTGTTTTACGCTACTTTGCAATTTTGCTAGTCGATGCTTAATTGGTCGCGGAAACTGTGGAAACCTTAGTGTTCCTGATATTATCATATTGTTCCATGCCTTATTTCGTGACAACTCCGTTAGTATGGGTGCTATTATTGCTAAACGCCTAAGTCTGAACCGTACAAAGGGCCCCATCTTTGAAGGTATCTATGCTGCACGCCTTGCTAAACACTTCGAGATACCTATTAGGCATTTTGAGAAAGAAGAAAAATTGCAGCCTCCTACTTTTCTAGATTATAAGAGCATGGTAGCACATGAGTTTATTGTTAACAATGATGATAAGATGCTTCTGTATAATTTGAGATTTAGTAAGAAACACAATGAGATTATTATCTTGCTTGCGCCCTCTTTGTTTGATTTAACTGCTGCCTTTATCTCGTCTTACCGGAGGCCTTCTACACGCTCCGTGGCCAGACATCCGCTCCAGAGCCTGAGTTGGAACCACCACTTGACCCTTATCGTCCATCATCTTATCAGTGGGATCCGGAGGAGATCGCTAGTCAGTGGCAGTACAATGACACTCCTCAGTACACCGGGGAGAGTAGCCGCGATCCATGGGCATAGACCAACTCAGGCCAAAAGCCTAAGCTTGGTGGAGTACATATTTCTCACCGACATTACATTCATGTTCACACACTCATTCTAGTTTTCGGTGTTCATACTTTTTCATTGTACTATCCATGCTAGTTTAATTTCTTTTTCTAGTTTTCTTCTTGTGTGTTTGATAAACCTTATGAAATACCAAAAAAGAATTTTTAGTTAGTTTAACTTCCATGCTTGTAGTAGTAACTAAAATGAAAACCCAAAAAGATTTCTCGTTCTTCTTTTGCTTGTTGGGAGCTTTCCCGTGTAAATAGTTTTATTTCTTTTCTTTCCTTTGGGGGTCGAGAGGAGAAGACCATAATGAAAAATGCTTAGTGGCTCTTATATGCATGATTGTTGATTTAACCAAGAGACCATATTACCTTGTCTTCTCTCTTGAATTGAATGCTTGTAGATTCCAGCTTAGTCCAATGCACGTGCACTATTATTATTATTCACACTGTTCGATCGTGCAAGTGAAAGGCAATAATGACGGTATATGATGGACTGATTGAGATGAGAGAAGCTGGTATGAACTCGACCTCTCTTGTTTTTGTAAATATGATGAGTTCATCGTTCCTGATTCAACCTATTATGAATAAACATGTTTGCAATGACAATTAGAGATTATAGTTGCTTATGCCATGCTTAATTAGCTAGGAGTTTATAATGGTTTACCTTACGTGCCAACATGCTATTAAAATGGTTGTGATGTGGTATGATAGGGTGGTATCCTCCTTTGAATGATTCGAGTGACTTGACTTGGCACATGTTCACGCATGTAGTTGAAACAAAATAAACATAGCCTTCACGATATTTATGTTCATCTGGATTATATCCTACTCATGCTTGCACTCAGTGTTGATTAATTTTAATGCATGTTCATGACTGTTGTCACTCTCTCAGTTGGTCGCTTCCGAGTCTCTTTCTAGCCTTCACCTGTACTAAGCGGGAATACTGCTTGTGCATTCAAACTCCATAAACCCCAAAGTTATTCCATATGAGTCCACCATACCTTCCTATATGCGGTATTTACCTGCCGTTCCAAGTAAATTTGTATGTGCCAAACTCCAAACCTTCAAATGAAATTCTGTTTTGTATGCTCGAGCAGCTCATGTTTCAACTAGGACTGTCTGTATCTTCCATGCTAGGTGAGTTATTCTCAAGAGGAGTGGACTCCGCTCTTCATTCATGAGAAAATGGCTGGTAACCGGGATGCCCAGTCCCATGATCAAAAAGTTGAAAGCAAATCGAAATAATTAAACAAAACTCCCCCAGGGCTGTTGCTAGTTGGAGACACTCGTTGTTTCGAGCAAGCCATGGATTGATGCTTGTTGGTGGTGGGGGAGTATAAACTTTACCATTCTGTTTGGGAACCGCCTATAATGTATGTAGCATGGAAGATATCGAGATCTCATAGTTGTTGCGTTGACAGTGAAAGTATACCGCTCAAAATGTTATTCCTCTCTATTTTAAAATCGAGCTCTGGCACCTCTACAAATAACTGCTTCCCTTTGCGAAGGGCCTATCTATTTACTTTTATGTTGAGTCATCACCCTCTTATTAAAAATCACCCGCTAGAGAGCACACTGTCATTTGCATTCATTACTACTAGTTTATATTGGGTATGACTTGACTGGATCTCTTTTATCATGAATTACAATGTTTAGTCAGTCCTTGATCTTTAAAGGT
Source organism: Triticum dicoccoides (assembly GCF_002162155.2). Classification (NCBI taxonomy): domain Eukaryota; kingdom Viridiplantae; phylum Streptophyta; class Magnoliopsida; order Poales; family Poaceae; genus Triticum; species Triticum dicoccoides. The sequence goes on along the minus strand of NC_041393.1, from coordinate 117,512,582 downwards.
GCTCTGCATTTATGTTTTGCGGTCTCAGAAAGGGCTAGCAAGATACCATCTTGTTATATCATATTATGATTGTTTTGAGAAAGTGTTGTCATCTGAGATTTATTATTATTGCTTGCTAGTTGATTATGTCATTGATATGAGTAACTATGAGACCTAAGTGTTATTGTGAATATGGTTAGTTCATAATCTTTGCTGAAAGCTTGAATGTTGGCTTTACATATTTACAACAACAAGAGCAAACCGAGTTTGTAAAAGTTTTTCTTTATCACTTTCAATTTGTCAACTGAATTGCTTGAGGACAAGCAAAGGTTTAAGCTTGGGGGAGTTGATACGTCTCCGTCGTATCTACTTTTCCAAACACTTTTGCCCTTGTTTTGGACTCTAACTTGCATGATTTGAATGAAACTAATCTAGACTGATGCTGTTTTCAGCAGAACTGCCATGGTGTTATTTTTGTGCAGAAACAAAAGTTCTCGGAATGACCTGAAAATCCATGGAGATTACTTTTGGAATATATAAAAAATACTGGCGAAAGAATCAAGGCCAGGGGCCCCACACCCTGTCCACGAGGGTGGGGGGTGCGCCCCCTCCCACTAGGCACGGCCCCTGCCTCGTGGGCCCCCTGGATGGCCACCGACCTCAACTCCAACTCTATATATTTGCTTTCATGGAGAAAAAAATTAGAGAGAAAGTTTCATCGCGTTTTACGATACGGAGCCGCCGCCAAGCCCTAATCTCTCTTAGGAGGGCTGATCTGGAGTCTGTTCGGGGCTCCGGAGAGGGGGATTCATCGCTGTCGTCATCATCAACCATTCTCCATCACCAATTTCATGATGCTCACCACCGTGCGTGAGTAATTCCATCGTAGGCTTGCTGGACGGTGATGGGTTGGATGAGATTTACCATGTAATCAAGTTAGTTTTGTTAGGGTTTGATCCCTAGTATTGATACGTCTCCGTCGTATCTATAATTTTTGATTGTTCCATGCCAATATTCTTCAACTTTCATATACTTTTGGCAACTTTTTATACTATTTTTTGGGACTAACATATTGATCCAGTGCCCAGTGCCAGTTCCTGTCTGTTGCATGTTTTATGTTTCGCAGAAAACCAATATCAAACGGAATCCAAACGGGATAAAAACGGACGGAGAATTATTTTGGAATATTTGTGATTTTTGGGAGGTGGAATCAACGCAAAACAGTGTCCTAGGTGGCCACGAGACAGGGGGCGCCCCCCCGGGGCACGCCCTGGGCTCTCGTGGGCCACCCGTAAGGCGGTTGAGGATCTACTTTTGCCGCAAGAAAGCTAATTTTATGAGAAAAATCTGGGCGAAAGATTCACCCCAATCGGTGTTACGGATCTCTAGATATAAAGGAAACGGTGAAGGGGAAGAAACAAGCGACGCAGGGAACGCAGAAATAGAGAGATAGATCCAATCTCGGAGGGGCTCTCGCCCCTCCCAAGCCATGGGAGCCAAGGACCAGAGGGGAAACCCTTCTCCCATCTAGGGAGGAGGTCAAGGAAGAAGAAGAAGAAGGGGGCCTCTCTCCCCCTTGCTTCCGGTAGCGCCGGAGCGCTGCCGGGGGCCATCATCATCACCGCGATCTTCACCAACACCGCTGTCATCTTCACCAACATCTCCATCACCTTCCCCCCTCTATATTCAGCAGTCCACTCTCCCGCATCCCGCTGTACCCTCTACTTGAACATGGTGCTTTATGCTTCATATTATTATCCAATGATGTGTTGCCATCCTATGATGTCTGAGTAGATTTCTATTGTCCTATCGGTGATTGATGAATTTCTATGATTGGTTTGAGTTGCATGTTTTATTATTGGTGCTGTCCTATGGTGCCCTCCGTGTCGTGCAAGCGTGAGGGATTCCCGCTGTAGGGTTTGCAATATGTTTATGATTTTCTTATGGTGGGTTGCGTGAGTGACGAAAACACAAACCCGAGTAAGTAGGTTGTTTGCGTGTGGGATAAAAGGGGACTTGATGCTTAATGCTATGGTTGGGTTTTACCTTAATGAATCTTTAGTATTTGCGGATGCTTGCTAGAGTTCCAATCATAAGTGCATAGAATTTCAAGTAAGGGACGATATGTTAGCTTATGCTTCTCCCTCAAATAGAATTTCAATAGTGATTACCGGTCTAGTAACATAGTAAGTTGCTTAGGGACAATTTCGCTGTTTATGTTTACATGCTCTTTATTATCTTGCAAACCTATCCTATCACACCTACAAAGTTCTTCTAGTTTCATACTTGTTCTAGGTAAAGCGAACATCAAGCGTGCGTAGAGTTGTATCGGTGGTCGATAGAACTTGAGGGAATATTTATTCTACCGTTAGCTCCTCGTTGGGTTTGACACTCTTACTTATCGAAAACTGTTGCGATCCCCTACACTTGTGGGTTATCAAGACCTTTTTCTGGCGCCGTTGCCGAGGAGTCATAGCGTGGGGTGAATATTCTCGTGTGTGCTTGTTTGCTTTATCACTAAGTAATTTTTATTTGCTGTTCTAAGTTGTTCTCTATCTTTAGTTATGGATATGGAACACAAAAAAACCAAAAAAATTAGCTGTACTTGCTACTCATGTAGATGGGGTAACTCCTAAAACCCCCGACTCTCATATTGTGAGAGATATTATGTACTACTTTGATAATCCTGAGAAAACCCCATTCAACTTTATAATGGGAGACACGTTGGATCAACGTGAATACTTTAGGGATTATCGCTCGACACAAAAAGGGAAACTATTATGGGATCAATTTATTATGTTGCGTTGGTATGCCTAGAATCTCTGCTTGAGATATGATATTACTTATTGCTCTAGGATGGAGGCTCCACACCTTCCCTTTTCATGCAAATTTAACGATAATGAAACCTTAGCTTCTTATGCTAATGGTATATATGATTACTTTGATGTGGAACAAATAGAAGAATTTGTTGCTTTTAAGGCTGCCTATGATATTGAAGCTTTGTTTGAAAAGTATGAAGCTTTTGATGATGATGGTTATAGGCCGGAAAATCTTGCTATACTTGGATATTGCTATGAAAATTATGAATACAGTTACTATATTAATGCTTTTATGAAGAAAGTCAACGCTGTCCAAGAAGAGACTAATATTTTGCAGGAAGCTATGGAAGAAGAAATTGATGAAACTGTGAGCTCATTGGATGAAAAAGATGATGAGGAGAGTAAAGAACAAAAGGAGGAAGAGCGGATTGATCACCCGTGCCCACCTTCTAATGAGAGTAACTCTTCAACTCATACATTGTTTAATTCCCCTTCATGCTTACCGAAGAATGATTGCTATGATGATTGCTATGATCCTGTTGATTCTCTTGAAATATCCCTTTTTGATGATGCTTGCTATGCTTGTGGCCAAGATGCCAATATGAATTATGCTTATGGAGATGAACTTGCTACAGTTCCTTATGTTAAGCATGAAATTGTTGCTATTGCACCCACGCATGATAGTCCTATTATCTTTTTGAATTCTCCAAACTATAGTATATCGAAGAAGTTTGTGGTTATTAAGGATTATATGGATGGGTTGCCTTTTACCATTGCACATGATGATTTTGATGAATGTAATATGCATGTGCTTGCTGCTCCTACTTGCAATTATTATGAGAGAGGAACTATTTCTCCACCTCTCTATGTTTCCCATACTATGAAATTGCAAGAAACTGCCTATACTATGCATTGGCCTTTACTATGTGTGCATGAATTGTTCTTTTATGACATGCCGATGCATAGGAAGAGAGTTAGACTTCGTCGTTTCATGATATATGTTACTTTGTGCTCACTACTAAATTACAAATCATTGTTAATTAAAATTGGCTTTGATATACCTTGGGATCCGGGTGGATTCATTACTTGAGCACTAAATGCCTAGCTTAATGGCTTTAAAGAAAGCACTGCCAGGGAGACAACCCGGAAGTTTTAGAGAGTCATTTATTTCTGTTGAGTGCTTTTATATAGTTTAAAAACACAAAAAATAAAGAGGGGAACCTAAAAACTTTTCAAAAAGGAAAGTGAAAGTGAGAAAGACAAGCATCGTTGAAGTGGGAGAGCTCCTTGAACTTTGTTCATGCTCACGGAAACTTTCTGGATCTTGATTACAGAAACTTTTCATCAAAAATAATTATCCCCTTGTACAATTCCATTGTATTATAAAACTAATGTGCCAAGGTTTGCCTTTAGGATGTTTACAATGCTTGTTGGTTTGTACGGTGCAGGACAGAAACTTTGTCTGTAGTGCGTGATTTTACATTTTTAACTGAAACGTCAATTGGTTATGATTCCTTTTGCACTGTATTGCTATACAACTTGTTTATTTTACCTAATTTTGGTAGAATTTTTGGGGTACCATAAGTATTGTGGATATTCAGATTGCTACAGACTGTTCTGTTTTTGACAGATTCTGTTTTTGATGCATAGTTTGCTTGTTTTGATGAATCTATCAATTTATATCAGTGGATTAAGCCATGGAAAAGTTATATTACAGTAGACACAATGCAAAAAACAAAATATGGATTTGTTTGCAATAGTACTTAGAGTAGTGATTTGCTTTATTATACTAACGGATCTTACCGAGTTTTTTTATTGAAGTTTTGTGTGGATGAAGTGTCTAAACGAGGAGGTCTCGATATGAGGAAAAGGAAGAAAGGAAAGAGCTCAAGCTTGGGGATGCCCGAGGCACCCCAAGTAAATATTCAAGGAGACTCAAGTGTCTAAGCTTGGGGATGCCCCGGAAGGCATCCCCTCTTTCTTCAACAAGTATTGATATGTTTTCGTATTCGTTTCGTTTATGCATTATGTGCAAGTCTTGGAGCTTTTTTTGCATTTAGTTTTCATTTTTATTTTATGCACCATGCTGGTATGAGATAGTCCTTGGTTGATTTATAGAATGCTCATTGCACTTCACTTAAATCTTTTGAGTATGGCTTTATAGAATGCTTCATGTGCTTCACTTATATCATTTGAAGTTTGGATTGCCTGTTTCTCTTCATATAGACAACCGCCATTTGTAGAATGCTCTTTTGCTTCACTTATATTTGTTAGAGCATGGGCATATCTTTTGTAGAAATAATTAAACTCTCTTGCTTCACTTATATCTGTTTAGAGAGATGACAGGAATTGGTCAATCACATGGTTAGTCATAAAATCCTACATAAACTTGTGGATCACTGAATATGATATGCTTGATTCCTTGCAATAGTTTTGCAATATAAATATGGTGATATTAGAGTCATGCTAGTGGGTGGTTGTGGATTGTAGAGACACTTGTGTTGAGGTTTGTGATTCCCGTAGCATGCATGTATGGTGAACCGCTTTGTGATGAAGTTGGAGCACAATTTTATTTATTGATTGTCTTCCTTATGAGTGGCGGTCGGGGAAGAGCGATGGTCTTTTCCTACCAATCTATCCCCCTAGGAGCATGCGCGTAGTACTTTGTTTTCAATGGCTTGTAGATTTTTGCAATAAGTATATGAGTTCTTTATGACTAATGTTGAGTCCATGGATTATACGCACTCTCACCCTTCCATCATTGCTAGCCTCTTCGGTACCGTGCATTGCCCTTTCTCACCTCGAGAGTTGGTGCAAACTTCGCCAGTGCATCCACACCCCGTGATATGATACGCTCTGTCACACATAAGCCCCCTTATATCTTCCTCAAAACAGCCACCATACCTACCTATCATGGCATTTCCGTAGCCATCCGAGCTATATTGCCATGCAACTTCCATCATATCATATACATGACTTGAGCATTCATTGTCATATTGCCTTGCATGATCGTAAGATAGCTAGCATGATGTTTTCATGGCTTGTCCATTTTTTGATGTCATTGCTACGCTAGATCATTGCACATCCCGGTACACCGCCGGAAGCATTCATATAGAGTCATATCTAGATATTGAGTTGTAAGTAAATAAAAGTGTGATGATCATCATTATTAGAGCATTGCCCCAGTGAGGAAAGGATGATGGAGACTATGATTCCCCCACAAGTCGGGATGAGACTCCGGACTTTATGAAAAATAAAAGAGGCCAAAGAAGCCCAAATAAAAAAAGGAGGCCAAAGAAGCCCACCAAAAAGAAAGAAAAAAAATAAAAAAATGAAAAAAGAAAAAAAGAGAAAAAGAGAGAAGGGGCAATGTTACTATCCTTTTACCACACTTGTGCTTCAGAGTAGCACCATGTTCTTCATAGAGAGAGCCTCCTATGCCATCACTTTCATATACTAGTGGGAATTTTCATTATAGAACTTGGCTTGTATATTCCGATGATGGTCTTCCTCAAATGCCCGAGGTCTTCATGAGCAAGCAAGTTGGATGCACACCCACTTAGATTTTAGTTTGAGCTTTCATACACTTATAGCTCTAGTGCATCCGTTGCATGGCAATCCCTACTCACTCACATTGATATATGTTGTTGTGCATCTCCATAGCCCGCCGATACGCCTAGTTGATGTGAGACTTTCTCCTTTTTTGTCTTCTCAACATAACCCCCACCATCATATTCTATTCCACCTATAGTGCTATACCCATGGCTCACGCTCATGTATTGCGTGAAAGTTGAAGAAGTTTGAGATTATTAAAGTATGAAACAATTTCTTGGCTTGTCATTGGGTTTGTGCATGATTAAATACTTTGTGTGATGAAGATAGAGCAATAGCCAGACTATATGATTTTGTAGGGATAACTTTCTTTGACCATGTTGTTTTGAAAAGACATGATTGCTTTATTGGTACGCTCGAAGTATTATTGTTTTTATGTCAAATGATAGACTATTGCTTTGAATCAATCGCGTCTTAATATTCATGCCATGATTAGACATATGATCAAGATTATGCTAGGTAGCATTCCACACCAAAAAATATCTTTTTTATCATTTACCTACTCGAGGACGAGCAGGAATTAAGCTTGGGGATGCTGATACGTCTCCGTCGTATCTATAATTTTTGATTGTTCCATGCCAATATTCTTCAACTTTCATATACTTTTGGCAACTTTTTATACTATTTTTTGGGACTAACATATTGATCCAGTGCCCAGTGCCAGTTCCTGTCTGTTGCATGTTTTTTGTTTTGCAGAAAACCAGTATCAAACAGAATCCAAATGGGATAAAAACGGATGGAGAATTATTTTGGAATATTTGTGTGGGAGATGGAATCAACGCGAAACAGTGTCCGAGGTGGCCACAAGACAGGGGGGCGCCCCCCCTGGGGCGCGCCTTGGGCTCTCGTGGGCCACCCGTAAGGCGGTTGAGGCTCTACTTTTTCCACAAGAAAGCTAATTTTATGAGAAAAATCTGGGCGAAAGATTCACCCCAATCGGAGTTACGAATCTCCAGATATAAAGGAAACGGTGAAGGGGAAGAAACAGGCAATGTAGGGAACGCAGAAACAGAGAGATAGATCCAATCTCGGAGGGGCTCTCGCCCCTCCCAAGCCATGGGAGCCAAGTGCCAGAGGGGAAACCCTTCTCCCATCTAGGGAGGAGGTCAAGGAAGAATAAGAAGAAGAAGAAGAAGGGGGCCTCTCTCCCCCTTGCTTCCGGTAGCGCCGGAGCGCTGCCGGGGGCCATCATCATCACCGCGATCTTCACCAACACCACCGTCATCTTCACCAACATCTCCATCACCTTCCCCCCTCTATATTCAGCGGTCCACTCTCCCGCATCCCGCTGTACCCTCTACTTGAACATGGTGCTTTATGCTTCATATTATTATCGAATGATGTGTTGCCATCCTATGATGTCTGAGTAGATTTCTATTGTCCTATCGGTGATTGATGAATTGCTATGATTGGTTTGAGTTGCATGTTTTATTATTGGTGCTGTCCTATGGTGCCCTCCGTGTCGTGCAAGCATGAGGGATTACCGTTGTAGGGTTTGCAATATGTTTATGATTTTCTTATGGTGGGTTGCGTGAGTGACGGAAACACAAACCCGAGTAAGTAGGTTGTTTGCGTATGGGATAAAAGGGGACTTGATGCTTAATGCTATGGTTGGGTTTTACCTTAATGAATCTTTAGTATTTGCGGATGCTTGCTAGAGTTCCAATCATAAGTGCATAGAATTCCATGTAAGGGACGATATGTTAGCTTATGCCTCTCCCTCAAATAGAATTGCAATAGTGATTACCGGTCTAGTAACACAGTCAGTTGCTTAGGGACAATTTCACAACTCCTACCACCACTTTTCCACACTCGCTATATTTACTTTCTTGCATCTTTATCTAAACAGCCCCTAGTTTATGTTTATGTGCTCTTTATTATCTTGCAAACCTATCCTATCACACCTACAAAGTTCTTCTAGTTTCATACTTGTTCTAGGTAAAGCGAACGTCAAGCGTGCGTAGAGTTGTATTGGTGGTCGATAGAACTTGAGGGAATATTTATTCTACCTTTTGCTCCTCGTTGGGTTCAACACTCTTACTTATTGTAAACTATTGCGATCCCCTACACTTGTGTGTTATCAAGTATCCACTATGTTCTGAGATTGATGTTGCTATGACTTTGCTATGCTTAATGCTTGTCACTAGGGCCTAAGTGCCATGATTTCAGATCTGAACCTATTATGTTTTCATGAATATATGTGAGTTCTTGATCCGATCTTGCAAGTCTATAGTCACCTATTATGTGTTATGATCCTACAACCCTAAAGTGACAATAATTGGGATACTTCTCGGTGATGACCGTAGTTTGAGGAGTTCATGTATTCACTAAGTGCTAATGCTTTGGTCCGGTACTCTATTAAAAGGAGGCCTTAATATCCCTTAGTTTCCATTAGGACCCCGCTGCCACGGAGTGTAGGACAAAAGATTTCATGCAAGTTCTTTTCCATAAGCACGTATGACTATATTCGGAGTACATGCCTACATTACATTGATGAATTGGAGCTAGTTCTGTGTCACCCTATGTTATAACTATTACATGAGGAATCACATCCGACATAATTGTCCATCACTGATCCAATGCCTACGAGCTTTTCACATATTGTGCTTTGCTCATTTACTTTACCGTTGCTACTGTTACAATTACTACAAAACTGCTACTGTTACTTTTATCACTGTTACCGTTACTTCCGTACTACTTTGCTACTAAATATTTTGCTGCAGATATTAAGTTATCCAGGTGTGGTTGAATTGACAACTCAACTGCTAATACTTGAGAATATTCTTTGGCTCCCCTTGTGTCGAATCAATAAATTTGGGTTGAATACTCTACCCTCGAAAACTGTTGCAATCCCCTATACTTCTGGGTCATCAGGAAGACATTGGTATCCATAAAAGATTTAACACCATCAAACTTAGGTGTCATACCTGACTCCTTACCTTCATCAAGATCCAATCTTCAGAGTTGCGTTTAATTCTTTCCAATAAATTCCATCTGAATTCAATAGTCTTCATCATAAAGGAGCCAGTACAAGAAGTATCGAGCATGGAGCGATTGTTGAGAGAAAGGCGAGCATAAAAATTTCGAATAATCATTCCTCTTGAGAGCTCATGATTGGGGCAGGAATATAACATTGACTTAAGCCTCCCCCAAGCTTGAGCGATGCTTTCTCCTTCGCGAGGACAAAAATTATATGATTCACTCCACGACAACGGTGCCAGAAAAGAGTCTTGATGACGTACACGTGTAGGGGATCTATCGTAATCCTTTCGATAAGTAAGAGTGTCGAACCCAACGAGGAGCAGAAGGAAATGACAAGCGGTTTTCAGTAAGGTATTCTCTGCAAGCACTGAAATTATCGGTAACAGACAGTTTTGTGATAAGGTAATTTGTAACGAGCAACAAGCAATGAAAGTAAATAATGTGCAACAAGGTGGCCCAATCCTTTTTGTAGCAAAGGACAAGCCTGGACAAATTTTTATATGGAGAAAAGAGCTCCCGAGGACACATGGGAATTATCGTCAAGCTAGTTTTCATCACGCTCGTATGATTCACGTTCGTTACTTTGATAATTTGATATGTGGGTGGACCGGTGCTTGGGTAATTCCCTTTCTTGGACAAGTATCCCACTTATGATTAACCCCTATTGCAATCATCCGCAACTACAAAAGAAGTATTAAGGTAAACCTAACCATAGGATGAAACATGTGGATCCAAATCAGCCCCTTACGAAGCAACACATAAACTAGGGTTTAAGCTTCTGTCACTCTATCAACCCATCATCTACTTATTACTTCCCAATTCCTTCCTCTAGGCCCAAACAATGGTGAAGTGTCATGTAGTCGACGTTCACATAACACCACTAGAGGAGATACAACATACATCTCATCAAAATATCGAATGAATACCAAATTCACATGACTACTTATAGCAAGAATTTTCCCATGTCCTCAGGAACAAACGTAACTACTCACAAATCATATTCATGTTCATAATCAGAGGGGTATTAATATGCATTAAGGATCTGAACATATGATCTTCCACCGAATAAACCAACTAGCATCAACTAAAAGGAGTAATCAACACTACTAGCAACCCACGGGTACCAATCTGAGGCTTTGGGACAAAGATTGGATACAAGAGATGAACTAGGGTTTTAGAGGAGATGGTGCTGGTGAAGATGTTGATGGAGATTGACCCCCTCCCGATGAGAAGATCGATGGTGATGATTTCCCCCTCCCGGAGGGAAGTTTCCCCGGCAGAACAGCTCCGCCAGAGCCCTAGATTGGTTCTGCCAAGGTTCCGCCTCGTGGCGGCGGTGTTTCTTCCCGAAAGCTTGCTTATGATTTTTTCCAGCGTAAAAGACTTCATATAGCAGAAGATGGTCACTGGCAGGCTGCCAGGGGGCCCACGAGGCAGGGGCGCGCCCAAGGGGGTAGGGCGCGCCCCCACCCTCGTGGATGGTGGGTGCCCCCCTCTGGTATTTCTTCCGCTCAATATTTTTTATTAATTCTGAAAATGCCTTTCGTGGAGGTTCAGGACTTTTGGAGTTGTGCAGAATAGGTCTCTAATATTGTCTCCTTTTCCATCCCATAATTCCAGCTGCCGGCATTCTCCCTCTTCATGTAAACCTTGTAAAATAAGAGAGAATAGGCATAAGTATTGTGACATAACGTGTAATAATAGTCCATAATGCAATAAATATCGATATAAAAGCATGATTCAAATTGGACGTATCAGCTAGCCACCATAGTAGCAGGGAATCCAATCCTGGGGCTCCTGAGGTAGTCGACACTTGTATTCTTGTTCATCCTCCCTCGCGAGGCAATCCACACAAAGCAGGTGTAGGGTCTTACACCGCAAGGTGGCCCGAACCTCGGTAAACTGTCGTGTTCTTTGTTCTCCTCTCCTCTTGCTCGAGCATGCTGGAGCATTGCCGTGAGGTAGTGAACAATTAGACAGGTCTAAGCACGATACTGCAAGCACACCCCAGAGTTCAAACCTGTCTTGGGTCCCTAAATCCCCAATTCTAACATTTGGCGCGCCAGGTAGGGGTGTGCCTCGGTTCTTCCTCTGCGCTCCGGATCCGGCTCCGCCTCCTCCATGGCCGACGCTCGCGGTGGGCGCGCCGAGTGCTGGACGGAGCCTGTGGGATGAGGTGACCGCCACCACTCCGCTTCAGCGGTGGCTGACATCGCCGTCAACCCTGCCGACCGGGGGCACTAGGGTCCCTCCATGTGTCGTGCCGCCCACGTGCGAAGCGCGCCCGTGGGCGTCGCAGGCTGCCGGGCCTTCACTCGCGAGTTGCGTCGGGTGGTTTGGCCTACCAGGTCCAGGCCTGAGCCGTGCTATGCGGTGCCACTGACCCTGAGGAGTTCCTTAGGCTCTACACTCAAGGCATCCTAGCGGTGGGCGGGACGTCAAGGCCATGGCGAACTGGTTCCCCCAGGCCCTCATAGGCACCCTGCGCTCCTGGCTCCTTAGCCTCCTAGAGGCCTCGATCTCTTCCTAGGGTGAGCTCCGCGACCGATTCATGGCCTGCTTCGCGCTCCTAGGGTTCCACGCGGTAGCGTGCATCCTCGGCGGGTCCCAGGTGAGGAAGTCCTGGATTAGGGGGTGTCCGGACAGCCGGACTATATACATCGTCTGGACTATTGAAGCGTGAAGATACAAGACTCGAGACTTCGGCCCGTGTCCGGATGGGACTCTCCTTTGCGTGGAAGACAAGCTTGGCGATCCGGATATTATATTTCCTTCCTTGTAACCGACTCCATGTAAACCCTAGCCCTCTCCGGTGTCTATATAAACCGGAGAGGATGGTCCTTAGAAGGCTGATCACAAATACAATCATACCATCATAGGCTAGCTCTTAGGGTTTAGCCTCTACGATCTCGTGGTAGATCTACTCTTGTACTACTCATATCCTCAATATTAATCAAGTAGGAAGTAGGGTTTTACCTCCATCGAGAGGGCCCGAACCTGGGTAAACATTGTGTCCCTTGCTTCCTGTTACCATCAACCTAAGACGCACAGATCGGGACCCCCTACCCGAGATCCGCCGGTTTTGACACCGACATTGGTGCTTTCATCGAGAGTTCCTCTGTGTTGTCGCTTTGAGGCTTGATGGCGTCTTCAATCATTAACAACACGGTCCAGGGTGAGACTTTTCTTCCCGGACAGATCTTTGTGTCCGGTGGCTTCGCACTGCGGGCCAATTCGCTTGGCCATCTGGAGCAGATCGACAGCCACGCCCCTGGCCACCAGATTAGGTTCGGAAACTTGAACTACACGGCGGATATTCGCGGAGACTTGATCTTTGACGGATTCGGCCCTGCGCCAGGAGCGTCGGACAATCACGACGAGCACGGCCTAGACCTGCTGTCGGACAATGCTCGGGATATCACCCCAGCAGTAGCCCCAGATCTAAATCTGGAGCAGGTTGCGTTGCCTAAGGACGGAGGGGTAGACCCCGCCCCGCAGGCCGCATACTCATCGGCAGTGGAGCCGAACACAGGTCTCACCTCTGTGGAGGCCTATAACCCCGGGCCCCCAGACTTTGTATCCGGTTGTTGGTTCCGGTCCGCATACCTTCGAGCCAGTCAAACCAGGTTGTGCTCCGGTAATGGAGTTTACCACTGCAGACATCTTCCAGCACTCGCCCTTTGGCGACATGCTGAACTCGTTAAAGTCTCTCTCTTTGTCAGGAGGCTCTGGGCCGAACTATGTCCGGCCTGAGTGGGAAGCAGGCGACGAAGGATTCGTTGCCCACCCACCACCCACTTCATTGCCACGATCGATGATTTAACCGACGTTCTTAACTTCGACTCCGAAGACATCGACGATATGGACGATGATGCAGGAGAAGCTCCAGAATATCTGGGGCGCGGGACTACTACCTTATCACATGATATATACATGGTGGATATGCCCAAGAAGGACGACAACGGTAATCCAGAAGATAAAACACATAGGCAAAAGCCAAAACGGCGGCGTAGACGCCGCTCAAAGTCCAGCAACAGTAAAAATAGCGACAAGAGCACAAGAAGGACCGACATACCAGTAAACCCGAAGGCAGTGACGACCACATGGACCCAGCAATGGAGCAGGACGAGCCAGGTCACGCCAAACTGGGCTCGGAGCAAATACCCGACCACAACGATCCGGAGGGACGAGATCATGAAACCACCCCAGAACATGAACACAGTCCGGACGATGATGCATTCACCATTCTGGACGAACGAGTGGAATGAGACATCCTCCATCGAAAGCTTATGGCCACAGCAAGAAGTCTAAAGAAGCAGAAGCAGCGGCTTAAGGCCGCACAGGAAAGGCCCAGCCGCAGATGGAATAAAGTGCTAGACACTGAAGAAAGACATGGCGACGATCAACATACAAAGAGCTATCCAAAATGCAAGCTACTGCCAGAATTCGATGACGAGGCCGTTCCACCAAAGAATAATATGACCGGGAAACCAGACGTACCGCTCCACAACCGCAACAGAACGACTACTAACGCCGCTCACGATCTGCGTGAGCATATGGATAAGAAAGCCGGTGCAGCCAGGTCCATCTACGGATCTAAAGGGCACACCCCGGCGAGGGACTATGGTCACCCAAAGGCTCATACAAGCCAAATACCAGTTCGGAATAAACTCCGAACACAACAACAACCGACTACATGCCATGATGCATCCAAATACAGAGGGGTTGCTCACCCCCTGTGCTTCACCGAAGAAGTACTGGACCATGAATTCCCACAAGGTTTCAAACCTGTGAACATAGAGGCATATGAAGGAACGACAGACCCAGGGGTCTGGATTGAGGATTTTTTCCTGCATATTCACATGGCTCGTGGGGATGATCTCCATGCCATCAAATACCTTCCCCTCAAGCTGAAGGGACCAGCTCGACACTGGTTGAAAAGCCTCCCCGAAAACTCAATTGGGAGTTGGGAGGAACTAGAAGATGCTTTCAGGGCCAATTTTCGAGGGACTTATGTCCGGCCTCCGGATGCAGACGATCTAAGTCACATAATCCAACAGCCCGGAGAGTCCGCCCGCAAGCTTTGGAACAGATTCCTCACTAAGAAGAATCAAATTGTCGATTGTCCGGACGCCGAAGCCTTAGCGGCATTCAAACACGGCATCCGCGACGAATGGCTCGCCAGACACCTCGGCCAAGAAAAGCCAAGGACAATGGCAGCCTTAACAAGCCTTATGACCTGCTTTTGTGCGGGTGAAGATAGCTGGCTAGCCCGTAAAGGCACCAGCGACCCCAGCACATCTGAAATAAGGGATGGCAACGAGAAGCCACGGCGTAATAAAAACAAACACCCAAACAGGGAAGAGAGCCCGGACAACACAACGGTCAATGCCGGATTCAGGGGCTCTCGACCTGATCAGCAAAAGAAGCCATTTAAAGGCAGTAAAGAGGGACCGTCCGATCTGAACAGAGTCCTGGACAGACTATGCCAAATTCACGGCACCCCGGAGAAACCTACGAACCACACCCATAGAGAGTGCTGGGTCTTCAAGCAGGCCGACAAATTAAATGCCGAACACAAAGGGAGGGAAACACCAAGTGAAGACGAGGACGAACCTCGCCAGCCGAACACTAGGGGACAGAAAAAATTCCCGCCAGAGGTTAAAACAGTAAACATGATCCACGCGACTCACACATTCACGAGAAGGCATGAACGCGCGCTCATAGACGCGCACGATGTAGAGCCCATCGTACCCACATCTGACTACTGGATGTCTCGTCCGATCACTTTCGATCACATGGACGGCCGAACTAGTATTCGGCGCGGAGGATCGCAGGCCTTTGTGATTGACCCAATAATCGACGGATACCGTCTCACCCGTGTCCTCATGGACGGCGGCAGTAGTCTCAATTTAATATACGAGGACACTGTCCGCAGGATGAGGATAAACCCATCCAGAATTAGCCAAAGCAATACCACCTTTGAAGGGGTGATACCAGGTATTGAAGCCTACGGCAGGGGCTCTATCGTACTGGAGGTAACATTTGGCCCCCCAGGCAACTCCAGAAGCGAAGAACTACTCTTCACCATCGCACCCTTCCAAAGCAGCTATCACGCATTGCTTGGAAGAATGGCCTTCGCCCGCTTCAACGCATTGCCGCACTATGGCTACCTTACAGTCAAGATGCCTCATCCCCGTGGCATCATCACCGTTAGCGGAATCACAGAGCGCTCTTCACGCGCAGAGGAACACGCGACAGCCCTGGCGGCCGGACTATAAGCGACCTCCAATATCAGAAAACATGACTGGTCATTAAGACCACAGACACGGTTAGACGAGTCCGGTAGCCCAGATAAAATTCAACCAGGCACCGTATATGTAATCCCATAGCGGAAACTAGGGGCTATAAACATTTAATACAGCCCCACACTTGGCTCAACCTTATTGGCAGGCCAACATCTTACACCTTTACTATCCATTGCATACTTATGTTGTACTCTCCTATGAGTTTTCCTTTTTTCCACAAACAACATTCGCGCGATACCCTTCCAGGATACGGCACACTCGGAGACAATGGCGCAGACGTGCAGCAGGGCCCCGTTCAACATATTTCTTTTTAGATTAAGCCCCTGCGTAAACCTTTTCTATTGCCTCTTGTTGTTTCAACCATCCCATGGGTTCCATACCCACAGAGGATACTATCGTTATTAGCATTTTGCCACGACAGAGTACCGCACGTACCTGGAAATACAGGGTACATAATGAAGGGGCATTATTGAGCCCATATTCTGTTATAAAGCTCGAACACATTCGGGAGTGTTCGGCGTCACGAGTTTGGCCTTATATGCATCATCTCTGAATCATGTCTTTGGTCAAATGTTGGGTTTGCCGCCTTATGTTCTGTTATTATCGGCTAAGGCAGGCCAAAGGAGAACTACTGCGATTGTGCCCTGGTTATTCCGGATGAGCGCCTCAGTAGAGAAAGCCGAAAACTGACTGTCATGATACAGCGAGAGACTGTTCAACCACTCGAAGACTCATCGGAATCTCTAGGATTCATCCACATTAACGAAGGGCCGTTTTCCGTCCATGTACACACGCGCCCGTATTCGGATGCACGCGAAGGTACCAGGGGCTACATAGTAGCCCCACCATTAGACTCCTATGGCTAAGCGAAAGTGTTACAACTATATAGTCCGGTTGCCTAGTTGGACATGCGATCACCTCCTTAATGGACCAAGACGTTGGATCAAGTGTGATTAAGCATATTCTTCGCGAACACCCCCGCATTGTATGCATGGGGGCTGAAGCCAATGACTGCTATCTTTCAGACTACTTATACATAAAAGAACGGCCGTACAGGGGACACAATCATACTTTTAGGCAAAAAGTATAAATATAGCCTTATAATCAAAATAAACATTGTTTTTTATAATGATTCGACTTATCAGTCGAAGAGGACATTCTTCGAGCACTGCGCCTCTATTAGGCTTGCACCTTCTGTAACCTGCGCCAAGTAGTGCTCGGCTGGATATTGGCCGTCCGCCGGATCCTGGGTCGCTATAATGGTGGCCTCCATATCCGTCCAATAGGCTTTCACGCGGGCAAGAGCCATCCGTGCACCCTCTATGCACGTCGACCTCCTCATGGCGTCGATCCGAGACACGACCCCAAGGAATTGTTGCACCAAACAAAAATAACTGTCTGGCTTGTGCCCCTTCGGCCAAAGATGGTCTATTACAGACCGCATTGCAAGCCCGGACAGCCTATGAAGCTCCGCCACAGCAGCCACCTTCTCATTCAACGGCAGCGGGCGAGTGGGAGCATCGAATTGCGACCAGAAAAGCTTCTCCACTTCCTTATCACCTTGATCCTCGAAGAATTTGGCAGCGTCAGGTGTACTATTCGTCAAGTCCGCATATGCGTCTACAGGACTCCAATGCCCAACTAGGGGAGCATACTTTGGATCAAAAAACTTCGTCCGCAGTAGGTAGGAGCCCCCAGGTATGATTTTGTCGTCCTATTGGAGCTCCTCCCGCATACCCCGGATCTCGGTCCGCATCTCCTTGGCGACATTTAGTGCCTTGTCTAGCTCGGCCGAACTAGCCTTATTCTCCTTTTCAAGGAGCACATACCGGTTTGCGACATTTTTCAACTCTTCAGCCATTTCGGCTATCTTTTCCTCGCTTCGGCGATGAGCAGCCTGTTCAGCTCTCAACTCTTCAGCCGCCTTTAGGGCAGCCGCATTGCTAGCCCGAGCTTGTTCCTTGGCTTGAGCAAGCTCTGCCCTTAGGGCCTCCACGGCAGCAACACCATCTGCAGTGCACACACAGGGCATTAACATTATGCCATTCTCGCATTTTCCTATACAATATAATAAGGGAAGCAGCGCACATGCCCTGGTATTCTTCCAGCCGTTTGTTCACCAGCGTGATATCAACATCAATAGATCCAATCTGCCTTCTCAGTTCGGCAACTTCAACAGACTGGTCGGCTGCCGGATCCTTATATACCTGTGCACATATACAGCGCATCCATTACTATATGATCCCCCGTTTGCCGCCTATGGCGGGCAACCAGAGTCTCAGGGGCTACTATCCATAGGGAGCACACCTAGCGCATGCTTCATAACCAAAAAATAATGCATTTTTTACTACATACCTCAAAGCCTTTGAGCAGGCTTGTAAATGCCTCATTCAAACCGCTGGTAGCGGATGAAATCTTTGTGAGCACTGTGCTCATTAAGGAGCGGTGCTCCTCCGAGAGCGCGGCTCGCTCCAGAAAGCCTGTCAGTACGTCCGGCCGGACATCGAACTGTGCCGGACCCTTCTCATCGCCCCCCGTGGGAGCCAAATATTCCGGGCTCAGGGTGACTGACGTGTTCGCTTCCGGCTTCGGTAGATCCGGACTCCTCCGTGATGACACCTCAGGGTCGCCCGCTTCATGAGGCGGAGAGGTGGGTGGGGTCTCACTCTCCATCATCTCCGGACAGAGATCCCCCGAAGACGAACTCTGTTGAGAAGAGCTGCTCGCCGGACTGCAAAAGACAAAGTCCCGCTTATGGATATCAGAGAAACACCATACCTTCGAATTAATGAATAACTTACGGCTCGGTGGAAGGCTGGCCCGTTGGTGCGCACGACGCGGTGAGGGTGCCTGTCGCGGCAGAGCCCCATGGTGGTACCTTCTTCCCTTGCTTGGGTGTCTCCGCCTCCAAGTCTTCGGAGGCGGCCCTCTTCTTCTCGCGTGGGGAGGAGACTTTAACCTCCCCTTCCCGGCTATCCTCCATAGGAGAGGTAGCAATTCCCTCGGTCTGGATGCGTAGTGCGTGAAGTTCGGCTTCATTGCCGTTTCCTTCGCCTTTCCCTGAGGGGATTTTACTGAGTGCCCTGCCAAGCATCTTGGCAATGGTTGGACCAGGTGAGCCTTCAGGAAGTGGCGTCGGACACCTGATTCTCTCCGCCTTGTTGATCCATTCCAGGCCACGGAGGGATTTTCAGAATAATAGTTATGATAAATATAAATGTAGTGTCCAGCTTTAGGGTTACTTACTTGGGCATCTAGGCGATTGCAGCTTAGGCCCGCATCCTCGATGGTGTCCGGACACTTTACTTGTGGTCCGAAGAATAATTTACACATTCCTTCGAGCTTCAGGCCGAAGAAGTGCTTAATAGTCTGCGGACCCTCCGGATTAAATTCCCACATCCAGAGAGGCCGACGTTTGCACGGCAACATCCGTCAGAGTAGCCTCCGGGAGCTGTAACGTAAAACCACCTCCGTTGCCATACGTCGGATACTTCCAGAAAAGAGCCCTCTGGCCATGGGGCATCGGCGTTCTTGCTTATTATGGCACCTCCGCACTCTGCATGTCGCCCCTCGATCATCTTCGGCTTCACATTAAAGGTCTTGAGCCATAAGCCGAAGTGTGGGTTGACGTGGAGAAAAGCCTCGCACACAATAATGAACGACGAGATATGGAGGACGGCGTCTGGAGCCAGATCATGGAAATCCAAGCCATAGTAGCATATGAGCCCCCTCACAAAGGGGTCGAGGGTGAGCCCCAGGCCTCGGAGGAAGTGAGGGACAAACACGACGCTCTCGTTGGGCTCTGGCGTGGGGATAACTTGCCCTGGAGCAGGAAGCCTGTGCTGGATATCGGCGGTCAGGTATCCGACCTCCCTAAGCTTAGCGATATCCTCCTCTTGGATTGAGGAGGCCACCCACCGGCCTTTTGCGTCGGATCCGGACATACTGGAGGATCTGGGGTGTTGGAGCTTAGGTTTTGAGTGCTGGAGCTCGAGGTGCGAGAAGGAGCAGGAGAGGTGGAAAAGAGCCGTAGGCCTCGACCCCTTTATAAAGGCGATGAATATAAAGAGTCCTCAGCATGACCGCTTGAGACTTATCTAAAATACACGGAGTCATACCAATGGTCGCCGTGAGGTCACACACGCCCATATTGATGAAAGATCCCGTAATAAGAGGAACATGATCTCTGCTTTGGCAGGACGTGCCAATAAAACCGCCTCGCAACGCGAGTCGACGTGGAGCAGGAAACGCCGGTTCGTGTTGGACCAGGCCACGATGCAAGGGCACGAGGTACAAAGATTGCCAGCAAAACGGATTTATGTTATGTTCCCTACAATGGTGTGTGAAGATCATCTTGCGGATTTGGACACGGTCTACATGTTCGATAAATAACCTCGGAGTATTCGGAGAAGGAACCCACCTTGCAATGCCGAAGACAAGACTGCGCGCCGGACTCATCGTCATTGAAGCCTGTTTCAGGGGCTACTGAGGGAGTCCTGGATTAGGGGGTGTCTGGACAGCCGGACTGTATACATCGTCCGGACTATTGAAGCGTGAAGATACAAGACTTGAGACTTCGGCCCGTGTCCGGATGGGACTCTCCTTTGCGTGGATGACAAGCTTGGTGATCCGGATATTATATTTCCTTCCTTGTAACTGACTCCATGTAAACCCTAGCCCTCTCCGGTGTCTATATAAACCGGAGAGGATGGTCCTTAGAAGGCCGATCACAATTACAATCATACCATCATAGGCTAGCTCTTAGGGTTTAGCCTCTACGATCTCGTGGTATATTTACTCTTGTACTACTCATATCTTCAATATTAATCAAGCAGGAAGTAGGGTTTTACCTCCATCGAGAGGGCCCGAACCTGGGTAAACATTGTGTCCCTTGCTTCCTCTTACCATCAGCCTAAGACGCACAGATCGGGACCCCCTACCCGAGATCCGCCGGTTTTGACACTGACACCAGGCCGCCCGCGTCCAACCGCCACTTCAAGCAGCTTTTTCTAAGGAAGAACGCCGCACAACCCTGGACCGAGGCTGCGCAACCTCGCACGTGGGTTGAGTGCGCCATCACATTTAATTCCCGAGAACACCCCAGGTCAGCGGACGCTGCTGGCACGCTTCCTATGATTTGCACCCCCACAATCAGCAATGTCGCAGTCACCAAGACCCTCATCAACGGGGGAGCTGGCCCCAACGTGATCTCCGTCGCCACCTTCGAGATGCTCCAAGTGCCCTACGGCCACCAGGCACCGACACGACCCTTCTCTGGGGTGACTAACGGCTCCACAACTCCCCTGGAGCAGGTGCGCCTTCTGGTCACCTTCGGCACATGCAACAACTATCACACTGAGCTGATTAACTTTGACATGTTGCACATCGCCCTCCCATACAACGCCATCCTGGGATACCCTGCACTCGCCAAGTTCATGGCAGCGACCCATCATGGTTACAACGTCCTCAAGATGCCTGGCTGCAGCGGCGTTATCACTGTCGCCTGTAACAAGAAGGATGCGGTCTGCTCCCTCGAGCATGCCTACCAGGCCGCCGCGGCTAAGAATCCAAATGGCAAGAACGTCGCTGCGCCACCTGAGGCCCCTCCCGCAAAGAAGAAGTAGCTCCTCCCCAAGAGCAACCCTAAAGCAGACAAGCAGCTGGCTGGCGGCGACACCCAGGGCTCTACCCCCACCGTCGGGGCATGCCCTTCCCTTGCATAGGAAGGTGCGCCCAGCACCTCCCTCGGGTCAGGCTCAGGGGCTTCCGTCTGGAGAGCGTCTGACCTGACCAGCGTGACAAGGGAGGTGCTCGGGCACCACTTGGAGGTGTGCCTCAATGTGCGCCCCCACAAACAAGGTGAGGGAGTCCTGGATAAGGGGGTAACCGGACAGTCAGACTATATACTTTGGCCGGACTGTTGGACCGTGAAGATACAAGACTCAAGACTTCGTCCCGTATCCGGATGGGACTCTCCTTTGCGTGGAAGACAAGCTTGGCGATTCGGATGATAGATCTCCTTCTTTGTAACCGACTCTGTGTAACCAATGGCGACGAGGCAATGGAGGATAACCCCTCAAGGAGGAAATCAAAGCATGGGCGTCATTGGCGCCGCTCTAAGCCCCGCCATAGCAGTACCAGCACATGGAGACAAAGACAATCCGGATGGTGCCAAAGACGAATACAATCCCGATTAGCCTACCTTCGAGCAGGCCGGACAGGAAGACGGGCAGATTAGCCCAGATGAACATGCGATGAACGGATACTCGAAGGAGGACAACCACATGCCTCCCTCTGAAGATGAGGTGAGCCTCGACGATGATGAATTTGGCGTACTTGAGGATCCCGTAGAGCAGGTTCGCTTCCAGCGACGACTTATGGCCACTGCAAGAATGTAACGCCCTCGATGCGGCTATATCTCCCACGTGTCGAAGCACGACTTAGAGGCATAACCGCATTGAAAGCAATGTCGCAAGTGAGGTAATCTTCACACAACCCATGTAATACATATGGGAAAGAGATACATAGTTGGCTTACAATCGCCACTTCACACAATTACATGAATAAGCATTACATCAACCAGATACAATCAAGGTCCGACTACGGAACCAAAATAAAAGAAGAACCCCAAATGCGACAAAGGTCCCTGATCGACCCCAACTGGGCTCCACTACTGATCAACTAGAACGAAACAACACAAAGGTCAAGATCTTCATCGAGCTCCTCCTTGAGCTTGGTTGCGTCATCTGCACGGTAACATAGGCACCTGCAAACTGGTTTTGGAAGTATCTGTGAGCCACGGGGACTCAGCAATCTCGCACCCGCGAGATCAAGACTATTTAAGCTTATAGGAAGGATGGAGTAATGAGGTGGAGCTGCAGCAAGCGACTAGCATATATGGTGGCTAACATACGCAAATGAGAGCGAGAAGAGAAGGCAAAGCACGGTCGATAAAAGTATGATCAAGAAGTGATCCTATAGCAACCTACGTCAAGCATAACTCCAACACCGTGTTCACTTCCCGGACTCCGCCGGAAAGAGACCATCACGGTTACACACACGGTTGATGTATTTTAATTAAGGTCAACTTCGGGTTTTCTACAACCGGACATTAACAAATTCCCATCCGCCCATAACCGCGGGCACGGCTTTCGAAAGTTCAAATCCCTGCAGGGGTGTCCCAACTTAGCCCATCACAAGCTCTCACGGTCAACAAAGGAATAGACCTCCACCCGAGACGTTCCGATCAGACTCGGTATCCCGGTACAACAAGACATTTCGACAGGGTAAAACTAAACCAGCAACACCGCCCGAATGTGCCGACAAATCCCGATAGGAGCTGCACATATCTCTTTCTCAGGGCACACTCAGATGAGCAATCCGTACAACTAAAACCAAACCTCGAGTTTCCCCGAGGGGGCGCTGCACAGGGCTCTAGTTCGGACCAACACTCAGAGGAGCACTGGCCTGGGGGGGTTAGAATAAAGATGACCCTTGAGTCTGCAGAACCCAAGGGAAGGTGGTAGGTTGTTAGAGCAAATGGTAAAACCAATGTTGGGCATTGCTGGAAGAGCTTTACTTAAGGCGAACTGTCAAGGGGTTCCCATTATAGCCCAACCGTGTAAGGAACGCAAAATCCGGGAACATAACACCGATATGACGGAAACTAGGGCGGCAAGAGTGGAACAAAACACCAGGCATAAGGCCGAGCCTTCCACCCTTTACCAAGTATATAGATGCATTAATTAAGTAAGATATATTGTGATATCCCAACAAGTAAACATGTTCCAACAAGGAACAACATCTCCATGTTCCAACAAGGAACAAACTTCAATCTTCACCTGCAACTAACAACGCTATAAGAGGGGCTGAGCAAAGCGGTAACATAGCCAATCAACGGTTTGCTAGGACATGGTGGGTTAGAGGTTTGACATGGCAATTTGGGAGGCTGACAAGCAAATGGTAGGCATCGTAGCATTGGCATAGCAAGAGCGAGCAAACTAGCATAGCAAAGATAGTAGTGATTTCGAGGGTATGATCATCTTGCCTGAGATCCCGCATGGAAGAAGAACGAGTCCATGAAGAAGACAAACGGACGTAGTCGAACGAATCCTCACAACTCCGGAACGAAACCGAAGCTAACAAGAGAAGCAAACCGGAAAGAAGCAAACAACCATGGTAAACACACAAGCATAGTCAAGGCATGATGCACAATCAAGTATGATGCATGTCCGGTTTAATGAGGCATGGCATGGCAATGTGCAACAAACAATACTACAAGTTAAGTGGAGCTCAATATGCAACGAGGTGCATGTTGACGGAACACCACATCAATTATTTAGTTATCTCTCGTTTAAGCTACCCAACAATATTAATTGTTGTTAAACATGGCAAGAGGTGAAGCATAATATAAACTATACCATCTAAACAATTTAAATGGGGCCGGATATAAAAACAACAAATCCGGTAATTCCCCATATGCATTTAGCAATTTAATGCAACAACAAGTTTAAACATTTTAAATGTTGTTATCATGATGCGGATGACATATACAAGTTTTATGCAATTTTATGAAAATGTTGACATGAGCATGTTATGAAGCATTTGGTCACCATGGCGGAACAAAAAGGGTGCCACGGCGGCGAAACAAAAATGGTGCCACGGCAATATTCCGATGATCCGATAACTCATTGAGATACCGGTGCAAAAGGAAAAGTGACGAGAGCGTGACATGCGATAGAAGGTGGGGTGATCCCGGATACCGGGTTCCCACAAGATGGTGGCATGGCAACGAGGTGAAACATGCACGCGACAATTTTGGACACGGTGCAAACATAGGGTGCATCTCATACAACACATGCATTCGGTCCACGGACGGCGTCTCGGGGTTATACCTTCGAAGCGTGCATTCGGGGCGAAACGCGTTTCGTAGAGGAAGTAGGCGTTCACGGGACATCGTCGGAAGTAGTTGTTCACGTGGCGACGGTAGTTGTACACGTTTTCGTAGATGTTCATGTCGACGGTAGTGGTACACGCGATGTCGGGGTACTTGTTGTTTCCGTAGACGGCGGTAGAGGTACTCGACGCGGTCGTCGAACTTGACGAAATCTATCCGCAGGTAGCCGTCTGTGGTCGTACTCATGTTGGCGTGCAACCCGATGGTCTCGAGGATCGTAGTCGAACTTGGCGGTCCATATGGTCACCGAAACGAAGCAACACGAGGGCCTTGAGTGGGCAGCAGCAAGGATAGGCGGTGCGTGAGCAGCGGCAGGAAGCGGGCACGCTCAAGGAGAGCAGCAGAGGGCAGCAACAGCAGTGAGGCGAAGGTGGCGGCCTAGTACGGCGCCGGAGACGGGGAACGGGTGGATCCGAGGTCCCCAGCAGCAGGGAAGGCATCCGGCGAAACGGCAGAGGCAGGGCGAGGTCGACGACGAGCTGGTGAAGGCGCTGTGGGGCTTCACCGACGCCTGCACTTGTCGGAGATGGCAAGCGAAGGCGGGGAAGGCGGTCACGGAGGCCGGCAGAGTCGAACGGACTCGGGCACGCGTTCTAGCGAAAAGACGGACGGCGAGGCGTCTGAAGCGGGGAAGGAGCACGGGCGACGCACTTGGGTGCTGGCACGATGGTCGATGGGGAGGGGCTTGGCGCGGCGGGGACGAGCTCGTGCTCGAGCGCCTGAAGAAGATGGCGCGGCGGCGCTGGAAGAAGGCAGCGGTGACGGGAGCCGGCGCTGACGAGGCTGCGGCGCAGAGGAGATGGGGGTCGGGCGAGTGATGGGACGGGCGTGATGCGGGCGAAGGGGAGGACGAGGGAGAGATGGATGAGGATCGGGCAGAGGGGTTCAGGCAAGTGGCGGCGTAGGGAGAGAGTGGAGGGAGAGATCGAGAGGAGGGGATCGGGCGCAGGGAGCTCCTCTCCCTGGCTCGATGCGGTGTATGGTGACGGCGCGAGGGAGGAGACGAGGGAGAGTGGGGGATCGAGAGAGGAGAGATGGGGCGCAGAGGAGGGAGATGGAGGCGCTACGGGAGGGAGATGGGATCGAGCATTGCGGCGGCGCTGGAGGGAGTCGAGGGAGAGAGGCTGGGCTGGCCTTCGAGGCTAGGGTTAGGAAGGGGTTAGGTGGGCTGGACCTCCAGGCAAATGGGCCTAAGAGGCCGGCTAGGTTACAGGCTGCTGGGCTTCTTCTCCCTCTCTTATATTTTCTGAAAATAGAAAATAAATCAAGGAAGAAAGTTGAAGAAAGGAAGGTAGAAATAGAATTTTGGGCAAGGGGATTATTTTCCCGGACTCGCAAAAATGAGTTTGTTCCGAGAAAAATAGAAAGGCCATGATTGAAAGATTTAAATTCAAACTCATTTGAATTTAATTCAAATGGGTTTGAACGGAAGTGAGGGTTTGGGAAGGTCCAAAAATGTTCAGATTTTTGGTGGAGCTCCGGAAAATGATGAAATAATTTATGGGCAAGGTTGGAGACCAAGAAGTGAGATAACAAAGGCATGGAGAATTATTTGCAAGTGTGTTATGGTGATTTCCGAAACAATGGAATATTTTATAATAAAGCTCCCTAAATATCGGGAGGGTATGTTATAAAGAGAAGTCACCATGTGAGTCCCTCGATTTAAATGGATCGAAAAAATCCATACAATTTATTTAGTTGAGGTTTTTAAAAATTAATGATATGATGGCATGATGACAAGATGCAATGCACATGATGCAAGGATGAATGCAACAAATAAAACAAATCACACGACGAATCTCGGAATAGCTGGAAGTCTTCTGGAGCGTCGGTCTCGGGGCGTTACAAAGAAGCCTGAAAAAGAAGCAGCAGCAGCTCCAAGATGACCAAGATCTGCTCACAGACAGATGGACTAAGGTCCTGGAAGCCGAGGAATACAGACTCGACCGCCCCACCAAAGGGTACACAAAGCACAATTTGATACCTCAACTTGAGAAGGAGGTCCTAAAGCCCACACCCCGATGCCAATACATCACGGTCCGAGGCAATACGCAGGAAACGCGAGGCAGCATCCATAAACCTCGAAGCAACAGACATAAGCGTCACAAAAATAATGATGACACCCAAGACACGACAGTCGGTGCCGGATTCCGTGGCTCCCAGTCCGGCCAGTGAAAGAGAACAACTCAGGCCCATCTGGCCCAGGCAACATACTCGACCAACCAGGTCAAATTCACGGTACCCCTAGAATGGCAGCCAATCATACCAATAGAGAATGCCGGATTTTCAAAACAAAACGGCCGGTCGTGCACGGGAAGCAGTAAAAAGGGGTCCCAAAGCTATGAAGACAATGAGGAGCCCAGACCATCAAACATTATGAGGTAAAAGAAAAATCCTCTGCAAACCAACAAGGGAACGAATGTGCACTCCTCGGGATGCCGACTCAACAATACAAGTCACCCCACAGTACAACAATACGGTCGATCATCTCTAATCACACAGACCGTCCAACCAATTTCAACCGTGGCAATTCAATTGCACTTACCATCGACCCAACAGTTGGCGGGTTCCACCTCACATGAACCCCTATTGGCATAAAAAACAGCCCAAACTTGCTGCGCCAAAACACAGTTCACTAGATGGGTGTTGATCGCTCGAGGATCAAACCCACTAAGAACATCTTCTCAAAGATGTCGTTCCAGGTGTAAAAGCCAAGTTTTACAGGCCCACCACCCTGGAGGTTGTCTTTGGATGACCAAACAAACACCATACCAAAGAGTAAGCCTTCGACATTGTCCCCTTATACAGTAACTATTATATACTACCGTGACGAACCACGTTGGCTCGACTCAATGCGGTACCACACCATGCCAAACCCACGTGCCATAGTCACAATTCTGGGCAAGGCCGAACTCCACCCCGACACTGGAAAGTATACCGTTGCTGAGCTAGCGAGTTGTGCCTTTCTATCGAACCTCGATTCGACAGCCAACCCCCCGGACACCAACAAAGGAGTCCGAGCTACTTTACGGCATGATAGCCCGGCTCGACCAGACTCCGATCAAGCACCTGCGGTTCAACCGCCCTATGACATGCAAATGCCTCTAAGCATTTTTCTTTACAGGCTCACTTTTGCGCAGAACAGGACTGGCGACATGGAATTAGCTCAGACGCACAAAGAAGGAATACACAAGTATTCCCCAAGAAGACAGTCCGGATACACTTCGGATTCGCACACAGTTTCCTCCCATCCAGTCGCAAACATGTTCCGCGAGTATACCTCCTCTCATAGCATAAACCATACTTATACGCATAGACGTGTCACTCCACTACAACACGTAGAACTATATGACACATACCGGCCGTCATTCCTCATTGACGCATTTTTTGCCATAACGACACTCACACATACTGTCATGCCCCACTATGCCAGGGCTTCATTGTCCTCATAATATGACAACAAAGTCCGGCCACCCTCTCTGTCGCTCGGCAGCCCGAACTTATAGCACTATATGCATCAGCTCCGAATCATGTCTTGGGTCATTAGTTGGGTTTGCCCGGCTCCCATGTTTTGGTACCTTACATTCCGCTCCATCGGCTAAGGTAGCGCTGGGAGAACTACTGCGATTGTGTCCCGGTTCTTCCAGACGAGCACCTCAGTAGAGAAAGCCGAAAACTGACTGTCATGATACAGCGAGAGCTGGTCAGCTGTTCGAGAGGTTGTAAAATCTTTAAGGATTTATTCCGCATAATGCCATAACAAATGCAGAGTGTGACGAATCGGTCTTCCGATCAGGCGCTGTTAGAGCCCCTCATACGGTCTTCCGAACACCAGGGGCTGCGCCTACCATACTCGAATTCCTATGGCTAAGTGAGAGTGATAAAGCCCTACAGTCTGATTGCCTGGTTCGCTGTGATGAACACCTCCTTCAAGGACCCAAAAATGGGATAAAGAGTGTTCAGATATGTCCCGAACACCCCTGTACTTTCTACGTGGGGGCAGAAGCCGACGACTGGCCAACTCTCAGGATTCATATATATCAAACGGCTGCACAGGAAAAAAAACTTTCATATAACAGGCAATAAATAATAACAGTGCCATTGTCCAGCATTACAAAGGACAGCATGACTGCCTTCAGGGAAATATAATGTGTTTGGTACATTGTTCTGCCACAAGGCGGGCTCCTTTCAGGACACCACCATAATATAATTCGGGCTTGCGGTGCTCCTTACCCTCCGGTGGTCCCTCAGTCATCAGCTTTTCAGCATCAAGCTTCCCCCAGTGCACCTTCGCATGGGCAAATGCCATGTATGCACCTTCTATACAGACCGACCGCTTAATGACTTCGAGCCAAGGGCAAGCACCAACAATCCGCTTCACGAGTCCGAAGTAACTTCTTGGAATTGGCTCAGCGGGCCACAGCCGGACAACTAAGTCCTTCATGGCTAGTTCGGCCGTCTGGTGCAGTTCGATCAGCTGCTTCAGCTGATCGACAAAGGGCACCGGATAATTCGGCGCCAAATATTGCAACCAGAAATGCTTTTCCATAGACTTCTTCTCCTCAGCCCGGTAGAATTGAGCAACATCAGATATGCTGCATGGCAGGTCCGCAAACGCCCCTGGAGGAACAAGAATTCAATTTGTCACTTTGAATTTCTCCTGTTACTATACAAAAATTGCTTTGAGTAAACAAAGCCTTACCAGCCGCAATCCTCCTCGTCTCCTGAATGTCCTCGAGAGCACCTCGGGCTTCCTCCCGAGCATCATTTGCAGCTTGGAGAGCTTGGGCGAGTTCAAACTCTTTCCCTGCTAGACTCTGCTCCAAGGTCTCACTTTTCTTCACGGCCTCCTGGAGCTCTCGTTCAGCTTCAATGACCCTGGCCTCGTGCTTCTCACGAAGAGCCCGCTCCGCGGCAGCCTTCTTGTCAGCTTCGGCCACAACCTTCTTCAGCGCCTCAATTTCGGCATTCGCTCCTAGAGCACACAATACAAATAATTTCATCAGGCACAACTATTCATTTGTGCTTAACTTATCAAAGGTTTCGACATGCCTTGCTTGTCCTCCAACTACTTCTTCACTCGGCCAAGTTCTTCTTCGGCCCGCTCTAGGCTCTGCTTTAGTCCGGACACTTCCGTAGTACGAGAGGCGATCATTGCTACAGACACCTGTTTTCAAACAAAGAGATATATGTGATTAACTGAGTCTCATGCGAAGCGGAAATTTGAACCCGTGTCCGGTTCTTTGTCTTTCACCGGACAATGCATCAGGGGCTACCATTCATACTATGACAATCTTAAAAGGTTTCTAAAAACATCCCTCAAAGCCTTTTATAAGGCTAATGCAGGATTCATTCAGTCCGCTCTTAGCGGACTGAATCTTTTCAATCACCGCACCCATAAGGGCGCGATGTTCATCAATGATGGACACATTCTTTAGCACTGTCGATAGGCCGCCCTGCAGCTCTGCCATGATAGAGGTTGCCGGTGGAGAGGGCTTGCCTCCTTCCATCAAGAGGGGATGCCTGCCTGATCCTGGAGCTTCAAAGGTCTCCAGGACCGTGTCCGGCTGCGGGTCGAATCTAAAATCGCCCTCACCGTCGACGTCCATGGGAACCATTGCTCCCGTGTATCCGGCCCCAGAGGTGTGCCCTCCCTGGTCTGGGTCCTGCTGAGACGACACCTCGATGTCACGCCCACGCTTCGGGGAAGGGGCCTCTAGAGGCGTCTCGCTCTCCAGGGCATCTGAGCTCAGCGAATCCTCCGATGAGGACTGTTCGACGTGATACCTCGCCATGCTACACAAAGTATGGAGCAAGTCAAAATATTGCACCTTAGTAATCCTGGGCGCTTAGGCATGTTCGGATTTCGTGTACTCACGATTTTACCAGGGGCTGGGCCCTGGGATCCCACTCCGGGCTACTATTGGTAGCCATGGCGGACGCCTCTGGAAGGGGATTTGTCCCCTCTTCGGTGATTCGGCCTCCAAGGATGAGGAGGCCGTCCTTTTCCTTCCACCCCCTGGGGAGGACTCGTCTTCTTCCTCCTCCTCTTCATCTTCGGAGGAAGGATGGGCGTTGGAGTCTCCGGATTTTGTGTTCGAAGAACCACGGCGACGGAGGCCGCTTCGGGTCTTCTTGGCCTCCTTGAGGGTCTCTTTCTTCGGCGCCTTGTAAGGCGCTGGGACCAGCATCTTCGTCAGAAGAGGTCCTGCCAGTTCCTCCGGCAGCGGGGCTAGACAATGTATCCGCCCCACCTTCTTCGTCCATTCCTGGGATAATTGCGGAAAGCATGATAAAGCATCTCCCTCGGGATATGCCAGCTAAACATGGATAGACAGAACATAGCGATAACTTACCAGACTTGCGAAGAGGGACAGTTGATACCCGTGGTTCTCGGCGGAGCCCGTCCACGGTTTGCCGGACTTGAAGAGCACCTTCCAGATATCCTTGTGTGAGGAGCCGTGGAGCTCCCGTAGGGTCTGGTGCTCGGCCGGGTCGTATTCCCACAAATTACAGGCCCGGTGCTGGCAAGGGAGAACCAGGAGAACTAACATCACCTGGACTACATTGACGAGTTTGACATCCTTGTCTACCACACCCTTGACACGTGTTGGAGCACCGACAGCTCATCGGATGAGGACCAGTTCAGGCCCTTTTTGGGCCAGGACGTGAGTCGCAGGGGGGCTCCGGATCTGAATTCCGGAGCAGCGGCCCACTTTTTACCGCGCGACTTAGTGATGTAGAACCACTGCTGCTACCACTCCTTGACGGAATCATTGAACGCACCTGTCGCCCATGTGACCTTGGGCATCTTGCTCACCATGGCGCCGCCGCACTCGGCGTGCTCTCCGTTCACCACCTTGGGCTTCACATTGAAGATCTTCAGCCATAAGCCGAAGTGGGGCAAAATACGGAGAAAGGCCTCACACACGACGATAAACATCGAGATGTTAAGGAAAGAATTAGGGGATAGATCATGAAAATCAATCCCGTAATAATACATGATTCCGCGAACAAATGGGTGAAGGGGAAACCCGAGCCCGCAGACGAAATGAGGAACAAACACAACCCTCTCGTGAGGCTCCGGATTAGGGACGATCTGTCCTGCCGTCGAAAGACGATGGCCGATTTTCTTGGCCAGGTACCCGACCTCTCGAAGCCTTTTGATATCCTTCTCCTGGACGGTAGAGGCCATCCATTTGCCTCCTGCTCTGGATCCGGACACCTTCGGAGAACCTATTTTTGGTGGAGAAGACGAGCGCTTGGGTGCTAGGGCTCGAGCGAAGGGGAATGGACGAGCGGAAGGAAAAGGTGTGGGTAAAGAAGAAGAGGCCTTATCTCTTTATAGAGGCCATAAAACTTTTGCGCCTCCCTACTCGCTTGATGGAACCTGCTCGTTCCCCACTCGCCACGATCGGTGGTGCAGTTGGGCTACTCGCACCCATATTGATGAAAGTCCCGTGATAAGGGGGACACGATCTCTTCTTCGACAAAACGTGCCCAGGAAACCGCCTCGCTATATGCGCAGTAGCTGGTTGGGAAAACAGCTCGAATAATGACTCGACCATAGTGTGATGTCACGTTATCTAAAGTTATCAGCAGATTATATTTGTGGAATATCGTTCTCTCTATGGTGGTATGTGAAAATTGTCTTGCAGAGCTGGACACGATTTAAATGTTCGAGGATTAATTTGGAATATTCGGAGATGGAACCCGCCGTGCAATGCCGAAGACAATCCGCGCGCCAGACTCATCATCATTGAAGCCTGGTTCAGGGGCTACTAAGGGAGTCCTGGATAAGGGGGTATCTGAACAGCCGGACTATATACTTTGGCCGGACTATTGGACCGTGAAGATACAAGACTCAAGACTTCGTCCCGTATCCGGAGGGACTCTCCTTTGCATGGAAGACAGGCTTGGCGATTCGGATGATAGATCTCCTTATTTGTAACCGACTCTATGTAACCCTAGCCTCCTCCGGTGTCTATATAAACTGGAGGGTTTAATCCGTAGGAGAACAATCGTAATCATCATAGGCTAGCTCCTAGGGTTTAGCCTCTACAATCTCGTGGTAGATCAACTCTTGTAATACTCATATCATCAAGATCAATCAAGCAGGAAGTAGGGTATACCTCCATCGAGAGGGCCTGAACCTGGGTAAAACATCATGTCCCCTGCCTCCTGTTACCATTAGCCTTAGACGCACAGTTCGGGACCCCCCACCCGAGATCCGCCGGTTTTGACACCGACACAAGGAGCAAGGCGTCAGCCGCCAGGGGCACACGAATTTATCACCCAAGAGAACCAGGAACTTCAGGAGGTGAGGGCCATGCACGGAGAGCGCCGCCCAGCATGCACTACTAGAATCAGGGAATTTTCCATCAGCCAGTTCCTCGCCGTCGGCTAGCTGACGGCTAAGAAGGTCTTTGTCGTCATCTTACGAAAAATAGATGGCAAAGAAAAGGCTGACGACAAAGGTACTCTTTGCCATCAGCTAATTTTTTGCCGTCAGCATCTAGTGGACGGCATTGCTGTAATGGCCCACCACTCCCACCTCTTTGTCGTTCGCTAGCGGACGGGAAAGAGGTTAATACCTAACGGCTAATAATGGGCACCCCACATGCGTCTCTCTCTTCTCTCTTTACTCCCCCGACCCAACTGCACCACGCCCCCGACCCCAACTGTGCCGCCGCCGCTGACCCGCCCCCGTCCGCACCCCC
>NC_041393.1:117454857-117479041 GCF_002162155.2 Triticum dicoccoides | reverse complement strand
CGCGACCCCCACCACGCCCCCGCCGCTGCTGACCCACTGCCGCCCCGCCCCCGGCCCCCACCGTGCCCTAGACGCCCCGACCCGCCGCTCCGGCAACATCGCCCCGCCGTCTAGGCCACGACGCCCCTCCCCTGTGGCGGGCGCCTGAGCCCCGCTGAGGGTGTCCTGGATTAGGGGGTGTCCGGATGGCCGGACTATGACCTTCGGCCGGACTCCCGGACTGTGAAGATACAAGATTGAAGACTTCGTCCCGTGTCTGGATAGGGACTTTCCTTGGCATCGAAGGCAAGCTTGGCGATACGATATGAAGATCTCCTCCCATTGTAACCGACTCTGTGTAACCCTAGCCCTCTCCGGTGTCTATATAGACCAGAGAGTTTTAGTCCGTAGGACGAACAACAATCATACCATAGGCTAGCATCTAGGGTTTAGCCTCTCTGATCTCGTGGTAGATCAACTCTTGTAATACCCATACCACCAATATTAATCAAGTAGGAGTAGGGTTTTACCTCCACCGAGAGGGCCCGAACCTGGGTAAAAACATCGTGTCCCTTGTCTCCTGTTACCATCCGCCTAGACGCACAATTCGGGACCCCCTACCCGAGATCCACGGGTTTTGACACCGACATTGGTGCTTTCATTGAGAGTTCCTCTGTG
Organism: Triticum dicoccoides; assembly: GCF_002162155.2. Lineage (NCBI taxonomy): Eukaryota > Viridiplantae > Streptophyta > Magnoliopsida > Poales > Poaceae > Triticum > Triticum dicoccoides. Next base: position 117,478,384 of record NC_041393.1, on the reverse strand, counting down.
TCATCGCGTTTAGGCCCGATGGCTTCTTCGATCATCAACCACGACGCGGTCCAGGGCGATACTTTTCTCCCCGGACAGATCTTCGTATTCGGCGGCTTTGCACTGCGGGCCAACTCGTTTGGCCATCTGGAGCAGATCGAAAGCTACGCCCCTGGCCATCAGGTCAGGTTTGGAAGCTTAAACTACACGGCCGATATTCGCAGGGACTTTATCTTCGACGGATTCGAGCCACGGCCGAGCGCGCCACACTGTCTCGATGGGCATGATCTAGCTCTGCCGCCGGATAGCGCCCAGAGTGCCGCTCAGGAGTCCGATCCGACCACTAGCTCGGAGCCGACTGCGCTAACCAGGGACGGACGGTTGGACGCCACCCCAGGAGCCGCAATCTCTACGGCGATGGAGCCGAATACCAGCCTAGTCCTTTGCAAGGCCCGTGACTCCAAGGTGCCGGACTCCGTTTCGGACTCCGAATCTTCCGCACCCCTTCCGATCGAACCCGATTGGGCTCCGATCATGGAGTTCACCGCCACGGACGTCTTTCAGCACTCGCCCTTTGGCGATATCCTGAACTCCCTAAAGTCTCTCTCTTTGTTAGGAGAGCCCTGGCCGGACTATGGTCAGCAGGGTTGGGATGCGGACGACGAAGAAATTCGAAACCCACCCACCACCCACTTTGTATCCACTTTCGATGATCTAACCGACATGCTTGACTTCAACTCCGAAGACATCGACGGTATGGACGCCGATGAAGGAGATGACCAAGAACCAACACCTATAGGGCATTGGAAGGCCACCTCGTCATATGACATATACATGGTGGACACCCCCAAAGCAGGGGATGGCGGCGAAAAAGCGGAGGATGACCCCTCCAAGAAGCAACCCAAGCACCGACGTCAGTGGGGCCACTCTAAATCCCGCCAAAGTAAGAACGATGAATCCATCACGGGAGACGTCAACACCCCGGACAGCGCCGAAGACATCCCCCTCCAGCAGGACTCAGTGCAGGAGGACGAAGGAGCCAGCCCTCATGAGAGAGCGGCCGACAGAGAGGTCGAGGACGACAATTATATGCCTCCCTCCGAAGATGAGGCAAGCCTCGACGACGACGAATTCGTCGTGCCAGAGGATCCCGTCGAACAAGAGCGTTTCAAACGCAGGCTTATGGCCACGGCAAGCAGCCTCAAGAAAAAACAGCAGCAGCTTAGAGCTGACCAAGACCTGCTAGCCGACAGATGGACGGAAGTCCTGGCGGCCGAAGAGTATAAACTCGAATGCCCCTCCAAGAGTTACCCAAAGCGCAGGCTGCTACCCCAATTAGAGGAGGAAGCAACTAAACCTACATCACCAGTGTACGATGCGCCCGATCGGCCACCCCATGGCCGCGACAGAGGGGCCTCCAGGCCCTCAATCCAAGTCGCACCCCGGCACAGCTCTAAGAATACCAGAGCATGGAGAAACGCAACGGACCTGCGAAACATACTTGAGGACAAGGCAAGGCAAACAAGACCGATCTACGGATCACGTGGGCGCCCCACATTACGTGATGATAACCGTCACACCGGATACGATAAATACGGCCAAGACGAATACAACAGACCAAGCTCACCCGAGCTGCGTCGCGATATAGCCCAGTAAAGGGGCGCCGCACACCCACTATGCTTCACAGATGAAGTAATGGATCATCAAATCCCCGAGGGTTTTAAGCCCGTAAACATCGAATTATACGACGGCACTACTGATCCCGCGGTATGGATCGAGGATTATCTCCTTCATATCCACATGGCCCGCGGTGATGATCTACATGCCATCAAATACCTCCCGCTCAAGCTTAAAGGACCAGCTCGACATTGGCTTAACAGCCTGCCAGCAGAGTCAATAAGTTGCTGGGAGGACCTGGAATCCGCATTCCTGGACAACTTCCAGGGCGCTTATGTGCGGCCACCAGACGCCGATGACCTAAGCCACATAATCCAGCAGCCAGAGGAATCGGCCAGGCAATTCTGGACACGGTTCCTAACCAAGAAAAACCAAATAGTCGACTGTCCGGACGCCGAGGCCCTTGCAGCCTTCAGGCACAACATCCGAGACGAATGGCTTGCCCGACACCTAGGACAGGAAAAGCCGAAATCTATGGCAGCCCTAACGACACTCATGACCCGCTTCTGCGCAGGCGAAGACAGCTGGCTAGCTCATAGCAATAACATAACCAAGAGCCCTGGCAATTCGCATACCAAGGACAACAACGGCAGGTCACGTCGCAACAAGCATAAGCGCCGCATTAACGACGACAATGCTGAGGATACGGCAGTCAATGCCGGATTCAGAGGCTCTAAACCCGGTCAGCGGAAGAAGCCATTTAAAAGAAACCCTCCGGGCCCATCCAACTTAGACCGGATACTCGATCGCTCGTGCCAGATACGAGGCACCCCTGAACAACCAGCCAACCACACCAACAGGGATTGTTGGGTGTTCAAGCAGGCAGGCAAGTTAAGTGCCGATACCAGAGACAAGGGGCTGCGTAGCGATGACGAGGAGGAGCCCCGACCGCCGAACAACAGAGGATAGAAGGGATTCCCCCGCAAGTGCGGACGGTGAACATGATATACGCAACCCACATCCCCAAAAGGAAGCGGAAGCGTGCTCTCAAGGACGTCTATGCGTTGGAGCCAGTCGCCCCAAAGTTCAACCCATGGTCCTCCTGCCCGATCACTTTTGATCTAAGGGACCACCCCACTAGCATCCGTCACGGCGGATTCGCTGCATTGCTCCTAGACCCAATCATTGACGGATTTCACCTCACTAGAGTCCCCATGTACGGCGGCAACAGCCTGAACCTGCTTTATCAGGATACAGTGCAGAAAATGGGCATAGATCCCTCAAGGATTAAACCCACAAAGACAACCTTTAAAGGCGTCATACCAGGTGTAGAAGCCAGCTGTACAGGCTCGGTTACACTCGAAGTGGTCTTCGGATCCTCGGATAATTTCCGAAGTGAGGAGTTAATCTTCGACATAGTCCCATTCCACAGCGGCTATCACGCCCTGCTCGGACGAACCGCATTTGCAAAGTTCAATGCGGTGCCGCACTACGCATATCTCAAGCTCAAGATGCCAGGCCCTCGCAGAGTCATCACGGTAAATGGAAACACCGAACGCTCTCTCCGAACGGAGGAGCACACAGCAGCCCTGGCGGCGGAAGTACAGAGCAGCCTCTCAAGGCAACTCTCCAATCCGGGTATTGAACGTCCGGACAACGTCAAGCGTGCCCGAAGCAACCTACAACAGAGCCGGCTGGCATGATCCGAGCAAGCATAGTAGTGCAGCCCCAACCCTAGCCCTCATCAGATGGTGCTATCGGCACCACGCGTACATAATTACGCTTTGAAAATACCATGGGCATAAGGGGAGGGGCACAACTACGGCATGCCCAGAATGCGGCTCAACCGCACTTAGGGGCTCCCTATTCTGCCGTTTTATTTTTTTATACTTTCAGGACCCAACTACTCAGAAGGCCTGTCCGGCAATACACTCGCCGAACACACGATGCATCAGCCAGGGTGAGGACAAGCCGCGTCAAATATCCAGGTGGCCTCTATAACGAGTTAAATACATGTCTTTACTTACAAAACCCGCAGCTTGCCCCTGGAGGGGGACATGTCAAATAATCCCATCTCTTGCTTATCACACTATTTGTATCGTTCTGCTGTCATAACAGCCCCTTTTTAATAAACAATACATAGCTGTTATCTATTATTGTATTCCTTTTTTTATATATATGTTCAATCACGACATTATGCAACCGTACACTTTGGTACGGCCAATACACCAGGGGCTTTGGTACCCCATAACATGGTGTGAGAAGACCGAACACTCTCCTGAGTGCGGCACCCCGAACTTATAGCATTATATGCATCGGTTCCGAATCATGTCTTGGGTCAATAGTTGGGTTTGCCCGGCTCCCATGTTTTGGTACCTTACGTTCCGCAATGTTGGCTAAGGTAGCGCTAGGAGAACTACTGCGATTGTGCCCCAGTTGAGCTGGGTTAACACCTCAGTAGAGAAAGCTAAAACTGACCGTCATGATAGTGCGAGAGACCGGTCGCAGTTCGCGAGGTTTTTTGAGTCCTTAAAGACTTATGCTGCTTAGAGCGAGGAGCCGGATTTATGTGGCCAAGGTGTGGATAGCACCCCGAACTCGGTCTTCCGAATACTAGGGGCTTCGCCGAAATTTAAAATTATAGAATTCTATGGCTAAGTGAGAGTGATAAAGCATTATAAGTCCGATGGCCTGGTTCGTTGTGCTGTGCGCCTCCCTAGATGGACCCAAGAATGGGAACAAGAGCGCTCATGTTTATGCCGAACACCCCAGCACTCGTGGCATGGGGATAGAAGCCGACGACTTGCATCTCTCACATTTGATAAACGGCCGCACGGAAGGTAATATTTTAAATTAACAAGCATTGCTTAACGCATATGAAACAAAGTTTTCAGTGTACAGGATAATAAATGCGAGTCTACTCAAAAATTACATCTTTGGGGCATTCATCCGCTATAAGGCGGGCACCCTTCAAGACGCTCTTATAATACATCTCGGGTGTGCGATACTCCTTGCCCGGTGGTGGCGCGTCCGTCAAAAGCTTCTCCGCGTCCAGCTTGCCCCAGTGCACTTTAGCACGGGCAAGGGCCCGACAGGCACCTTCAATACAGACGGAGCGCTTGATGACGTCAAGCCACGGACACGCGTCCACCAGCCATCGCACCAAGCCGAAGTAGCTCCCATGCATGGCTTCTCGAGGCCACAGCCGACCTATGAGGCCCTTCATGGCCTGTTCGGACACCTTGTGAAGCTCGACCAGCTGCTTCAGCTGGTCGCTCAGGGGCACCGGATGTTCGGCCTCAACATACTGAGACCAGAACACCTTTTTCGTCGAGCTCCCCTCCTCGGCTCGGTAGAACGCGGCAGCATCCGACACACTACGGGGCAGATCGGCGAACGCCCCTGGAGAGCTCCGGATCCGGGTAAGTAACAGATAATTTACTTTTATATTCTTGCTTTGCATAAAGAATGCCATACCAGCCGCTATCTTCTTCACCGCCTCGCTCTCCTGGAGGGCCTTCTGGGCTTCGGCCTTAGCGGTTTTGGCACTCTCAAGAGCCAAGGCGAGCTCGGACTCTCGAGTCTTCGAGTCACGCTCCAAACTTTCATGTTTTTCCACAAGGGCCTGGAGCTCCTGCCGCACCTCCGCCACCCACGCCTCCTGCTTCTCTCGCTCGGCGCGCTCCAAGGCCGCACTGTTTTCGGCCTTGGAAACTGCCTCCTTCAGGGTTGCCACCTCGGCCGTGGCCCCTGCAACATTTACGTTGGTCCTGTCATTATTTGCAACCAAGTATTTCTATATACATTTACATGTGGTACTACATACCCTCCTTGCCCTCGAGCTGCTTCTTGGCACGGCCGAGCTCGTTCTCGGAGCGTTCGAGGCTTTCCTTCAATACATTGACCTCGGCAGTCAGTGCGGCAGAGGTCAGCAGCGCAGCCTGCATTCCCATATTGACATATTTTAGTTAGACTCCTGCGTATATCTTTTTAGATCCTCAGCTCGGCTTCTCTTTCCGAACGCCGAACTAAGCATCAGGGGCTACTGTCTATGCGGTTACATTTTTATATGTTTTGAACACATACCTCAAAGCCTGTTAATAGACTTGTACAGGCTTCTGTCAGCCTGCTCTTGGCGGACTGAACCTTTTGAATCACCACACTCATAACAGTGCGGTGTTCCTCGTCGATGGAGGCGCCGTTAAGCGCCTCCAGCAAATTGTCCGGCGCCTCCGGATGGATGGAGGCCGCCGGTGTCGAAGGCTTGCCCTTCTTATGAAGGCGCCGCCTGTCAGACTCTGGAACCGTTGGTGGTTCCGGAGCAGTGTCTGGCCCGGGGCCGGAGTTAGACCCCTCAGGGGCTTTACCCCCTTTGGGCCTAGAATCCGGGAGGTCGCCTTGAGGCGCCTCCAGGACCACCTCCTCCTGGTTCGGTCCCCTTCGGGACCCCACCTCAGCGTCATCCGCAGGGAGAGGGGAGGAGGCCGTCGAAAGTGAAGCGCTGTTCACATCCGACGAATTCAGGGAGCCGCTCGACGAATCGCCGAGCTGAGCTCTAGGCGGGATGCATCATTAAATTCGGCGTTAGACATTACCGAATAATAGAGGAGCGCCATGAGTCATTCGGGTAACCGGACACTTACGATTTTGCCAGGGGCTTGACCCTGGATGGCCATTCCTCCCCGCCGTCTTCGACATCGGAGGCATAGTCCGGCAGAAGGGTCTTCCCCTTCTTGGACCCTCTGGCCTCCCCAGTTGGGGCGGCCTTCCTTTTCTTTCCTCCCCCCGTTGGAGGGGGAGAGGCTTCTTCTTCTTCCTCCTCCTCGTCTTCGGAGGCGGAGGGCGCCTCGGGGTTGTCGGGCGATGAATCCGATACCACCGAGCGCCGGGAGCTCTTTCAAGTCCCTGTGGCCTTCTTCTTGGCCTTCTTCTCTGGCACCACGTGAGGTGCCGGAACCAGCAGCCCCGTCAATCGGGCATCCGCCGGGTCTTCCGATAAGGGAGCCAGACAGCTAACCTGCCCAGACTTCTTCAGCCAGTCCTGTCAAAGGTAAGGGAGTTTAGATCCCGCATGGAGTCAATCTATGAAGAACAAGGTACCCCGTAATGGGAAAATTAAGCTCACCGCGCTGGCTTGGCGCTTGGCGCAGAATCCGTGATCCTCGGTGACGGGAGGGGAGACCTCGGAGCTCTTGAATAGCACCTTCCAAGCATCCTCGTGCTTTGTGTCAAAGAGCCGAGACAGAGTCTGGTGCTGGGCCGGGTCAAACTCCCATAAGTTGAAGGCCCGTCGTTGACACGGGAGAATCCATCAAAAGAGCATGACCTGGACCATGGTGACAAGTTTAACCTTCCTGCCGATCAGGTCCTTGATGCAGGTCTGAAGTCCGGTCACTTCTGCCGAATTACCCCATGACAGGCCCGTCTCTTTCCAAGATGTGAGTCGTGTGGGGATGCTGGATCGGAATTCGGGGACCGCTGCCCACTCAGGGTCACGCGGCTCGGTGATGTAGAACCACCCCGATTGCCATCCTTTGATGGTCTCTACGAAGGCGCCCTCGAGCCATGTAACATTGAAGGTGTTCAGCAGGGTCACCGAGGGGGCGAGGGGTTGAGTTCTATGGGTCAATGGTCGAGGATCTTCTGGTCCGAGTGCTGACCGACTAGTGTCGTATCTTAAGACGAGGAAGTCCCTGAGCTAAAGGTCGTGAGCATGGGTGAACTGCTTTCATCTGTGCACGAATAACGGATGGAAGTAGTTCACCCGCGCTGTTGACCTTGAGCTCTGGCATGTCCGCATCTTAAGATACGACAACAGCCGCACCATGGTCACAGTGAAGGTGTTCAACAGGACCACCGAGGGGGCGGGGTCGAGGGGTCGAGGGTGGAGGATCTTTCTGGCCAAGTGTTGACCGACTGGTGTCGTAGCTTAAGATGAGGAAGTCCCCGAGCTGAAGGTCATGAGCATGGGTGAACTGCTTCCATCCGTGCACGAATAATGGATGGAAGCAGTTCGCCCGCACTGATGACCTTGAGCTCGGGCACGTCCGCATCTTAAGATACGACAACAGCTGCACCATGCTCATGGTGAAGGTGTTCGACAGGACCACCGAGGGGGCGAGGGGTCGAGGGTCGAGGGGTCATTGGTCGAGGATCTTTCGTCAGGAGTCAGTTTGGTATTCATGTCGGTATTCAATTTTTTTTATGTTGTACTAATTTTGTTTACTCTTCTTTCATGACAGGTGTTGAAATATGGTGGGCGCTGGTCATCAGCTTGGTGGGAGTGGTACTTCTATTCCACCTGTACCTCTCCAAAGAGCATTGTACGAGGGTATGGCTTCACCGGTGGGCGCTTCTTTGGCGGCGGTGTTGCCCACAGGGAGAGGAGGTCGGGAGGAAGGAAGAGAGGAGGTCGGGGAGGATGTGGCCGCGGGAGAGGTAGCTAGGCTCCTACGCCTTCCTTGCTGCCACCCCGAGCTGAGTCACCTGAGCACATGACTGCTAGGGAGGGGGGCACGTCGGAGGAGGAGGCTATGCGGACTCCGGTCCATGAGCCTCGGGTCGACGGGCCTTCGGCCCACGAGTCTTCCTCCCACGAGACTCCGGTCCACGACCCTAGGGTCGACGGGCCTTCGGCCCTCGAGACTTTGGGCCAGGATGCTTGGGCCCACGTGACTCCGCCCCAGGCTACGTCCCAGGAGACGTCTAGATGGGGTACCTGGGAGGATCTTCCCGAGGGGTCGAGTGGCCATGCTGATGGTGGCGGGCATCAGATTTCTGATAGCAGCAGTGAGGACGAGGTGATTGAGGGGGCCACTGTCTACCAACGTGGTAGTACACGGCTCCCGTCCGTGCCGGCGACCCGCAAGTAGAGGTGGTTGATTTCACCTGATGGGACGAGGTAAGTGCATTTACTCTTTTTGTACCTTTTGCCATCATGTTTTTTCAAATATCTAATACCTGAGAGCACTATTTGGCTGCCCCGGCCCCATCGGAGGAGATCATCGACGGTGTCATGTGCCACAAGAGGGCGGACATGGTGATCAAAATGTTTTGGGTAATATCTCATGTACACAATTAAAAATCTTTGAATAAGCTTAGTTATTGTACTAATGAATGTTGTCTCGTTTGATTGCAGACCTTCTAAAGATGTGAGGAGGGATACGAGGAGGCCTGTGCACAGGTTATCGATGCCGAGTGCAGGCATCTACTACAAAACTTACGGCACGAGGCTCGGGTGCAGGCTATTCGAGACTATTTCGCCTCGCGTGGTGTTCGGAAGCCCAAGAAGAAGTGTCGCAGAAAGTTTCTGAACAAGTAGGATTACATGAAGGTAATTGCCTATATTATTAAGGCCTCGTTCTTAGTTTTGTTGATTTGATTCATAGACATAGCGCTCAAGTTTCTATTTACTGACTTAGGTGCCCCCCAAGATGGTGTGCAGATAAGATGGATTGTTGGGAGGCGTTGGTGGATTCGTGGTGCTCAGACGCATGGCGGGCCATCCACAAAGAATCCAAGGACAAGTGTGCCCAAATGAAAGGTGTGCCACACCATCAAGGCAGCGCCAACTTATTTCAATACGGGCAGAATTGGGTATGTGGTTTGCTTCATGATTCATGTAATTCATTCTGTCATGGTAGCTTGAGCCCTTTAATTACTAATACTATGGTCCTCTCTTTTAGGCGGGATAAAATATGGCACCGGTGCCAGAGGTGTTCGACCTCTATGCCATGGCCCATACTGCCCCGTTCAAGAAGGCCAAGGCATTCTCTGCGTCTGACCTCGATAATCCAAAAAACTTCACCAACATCTCCTCCCACAACAAGCTCGTGAGGTACAAAGATGTGGAGAAGGCGAGGAAAGGGGAGGACTTTAACCCGAGCGGGCCGTTTGATTGGGAGCTGGTGATGATATCTGGTGGCAGGAGGTCCCATGGCTCAGTAGCCATTGGAGGTGGAATTATCCATTGTCCTTGCACTCTCCCAGAGATCAAGGCACGCCAAACGAGCTCAGATACTGAGATAAGGCCTCGTCCACGGCCAATCGAGCTCACCTTCCAGGTTAGTTATGCACTCAGATTTCTTTCAAGCATTACATTGCGTGTGTAGCCATCGATGATTACAATGCTAATGAGGAGTGGTGTGGCAGGCTGCTCTTGAGAGTGAGAGAGATAGAACCCAGGCGCTTCTGGCGGAGAGGGACTGGGAGGCGGAGGAGAAGCAGCGGGAATTGGAGGAGAGGACAACAAGGTTGATAGAGGAGGAGAGGGCACGAAATGACATGCAGAACCGGGCCATGTACGAGCTCCTCGTGGTAAGTTTCTTCTGCATATTAGCCAGATCATTCACTTAATGTTCTTTTCATTACTAACTAGTATGACTGACCCGTGAAAACCAAATATGCAGTCTATTTGCCAGAAGCCCGGTCAGAGCCCTCCGCCGATGCCAGAGATTGCTCCGGGGACCATGGTGAGTTTAATTTGAATGGTCATTACTTGCTAGTATTAACACTTGAGTGTCGTAGTGCTAACGAGACATTGAAAATGGTGTTTGGTGCAACGTGCCTCCAGACAAGCATCACACGATCCTTCTCCAGGTGGTGGTACCAGCACGAGCAACACCGGTGGTTCACCTCCTTGATGCCGGTAAGTTTTCTCTAGTGTTTTGCTTACCAAATGCATAAAGACCAAGACTTAGCTTTATTTCCTCCAAAATACTTACCATAATGACCTAGACTTAGCTTATCTTGCTCCAAAATGACATAATTAGCTTACTTAGCTCCAAAATGATCTATGCTTAGCTTTGTTTCCTCCAAAATGACCTAAGTTAGCTCTAATATGATCAATTTTACCTAGGTTAGCTCCAAAATGACCAAGCTGACCTAGGTTAGCTCCAATATGATCCATTTTACCTAGGTTAGCTCCAAAATGACCAAGTTTGCCTAGGTTAGCTCCAATATGATCCATTTTAGTTAGGTTAGCTCCAAAATGATCCATTTTACCCACGTTAGCCCAAAAATGGCATAATTACTTATGTTAGCACTAAAATGACATATACTTACCTTTATTTCCTCCAAATTGACGTAATAAACTTAGTTAGCTCAAAAATGGCATAAGTACCTATGTAAGCTATAAAATGACACAAATAAGGAATAAGAAGAAGAAAAACAAGGAAGAGGAGGAAAAGAAAGAATATAAGAAGAAAGATAAGAAAAAGAAAGAATAAAAGAAGAAGAATGAGAAGGAAAAAGGGTAAAAACCTTCTTCTTCTTCTTCTTCTTCTAGTTTTCTTCTTCTTCTTCTTCTTCTTCTTCTTCTTCTTCTTCTTGTTCTTATTCTTCCTCTACAAAATGACCTAAGTTAGCTCTAAGTTAGCTCTAATATGTTTAGTTACCTAGGTTAGCTCAATAATGACCTATACTAAGCTGCTTTATATCAAAAATGGCATAATATGCTTAGTTCACTAAAAAATGGAATAATTAGCTAGGTTAGCTCCATTTGACCTAAGTATGCTTACTTCTTCTTCTTCTTCTTCTTCTTCTTCTTCTTATTCTAGTCTTCTTGTTCTAACTTTCTTGTTTCCCATTTTGGAGATTTTTCATTCACTTCACGCAAGCTTGCATGGATGGAGTGTTTGTTTCCCCTTTCTGCTTTTCTTTTGTATCGATGAATAATGTGGAACTTGTTATATGGATACATGGAACTATGTGTTGGATGAACGATGTGGAACTATTGTAATATTTATGGATTGAACTATGTGTTGGTTATGTATGTATGATGAAACTTGTGTGTTGGATATGTCATATGTCTGTTGTGCCTGTGAAAATAAAATATATCATATATTTTGCTGTTAAATTGCTTGGATGTAAGAAAAAATTGAAAAAAATGATGCAATGCAGCCTCTTTGCCGTCTGCCACTGACGGCAAAGGCCTCTTTGCCATCTACCATAGACGGCAAATAGGCCACATGGCAGCAACCTGTGCAACCTGGCAGCTATACCATATGGTTTCCTGCCGTCCATGGCAGACGTCAAAGGGGAGGCAACGTTTGCCGTCCGTTGGCGGACGGCGAAGGATGCTATTAGCCACCTAACGTGGCTAACAACTATGCATTGCCATACGGATATTTTGCCATCAACCACAAACGGCAAACGTTCTTTGCTGTCTGCATCAAGAAAGCAGATGGCAAAGACCTGTTTACCGTCATCCTCTTTGTCAGACAGCTTTGCCATCGGTGGCAGACGGCAAAGAGCTTTGCCATCCACCTTTCTTGTCGTCTGCCATGGCGGACGACAAATAAGCTAATTCCTGTAGTGATGCCCGTTGACTCGACTGTAACCCCTGACGCGGGTGGCGAGCTGCGTGTGTGTCAATGTCACCACTACAAAAAAATACACTTCTGTGATGATACGTGTTTGGCACAGTAGGTCGCGTTTTTTGTCATGCATGTACATCCATGACGATTTTATGACAGAATCAAGATAGTCATACCCGTGCTGTCGTAGAAGTGTTCCATGACATTACCAAAATTATCATCACAGAAGTGTCCACTTCCATGACGATAAATCGCGCGTCACAGAAGTGCTTTCGTCAAGGGTGACCGACACGTGGCATCCACCATAACGGAATGCCGTTAAGCTATCGGGTCGGATTTAAGACCCGATAACCCGTTAACAGCCCTGACCAATGGGAAATTTCCACGTGTGAAATTCTGATATGCCAAAGGGAACACCTATCAGCTTGTCAATGGGCCAGATGTCGCCTGTCCATTGGAAGAGACATGCGTATGATACGTCGACACATGGCTGGGCCCAACAGAGGCCCATATAGGTTAAAAAGGCTGGCCCAGTCATAGGCCCGTAGTACTTAATCAGGTACTAGTGGGCCAGCCCAATAACGACCTGCTTAATAAAGGCCCATTTAAGGCCCGAAGCCAGATCTGGCCCGTCAATTGTTCGCCCAATATTTGGGCCCATTTACGACCCGAAGCCAGATCTGGCCCGTTAATTGTTCGCCAAATATTTGGGCCCATTTGCAGCCCGAAGCCAGATCTGGCCCGTTAATTGTTCGCTGAATATTTGGGCCCAACTACAGCCCAGTGACTTTTGGCCTGTTAGAGGCCTGATGTAGACATGGGCCCATTTCAGCCCGGTGTGACTTTCGGCCTGGGAATGGCCCGTGCTGCCCATGGGCCATATATGGTCCAACGGGACATCGGGTCCACTAACAGCCCGTGCTAAAGGTGGCAACAGTTAAGCCCAACGTGACTTTGGGCCTGTTAAACGTCTATCGCGTAATTCGGCCCGTTGATGCCTGCACTAAGCTTTCTGCCTCTTAAAGGCCCATGATATCAGTGGGCCAACTAAGGCCCAAGATATGTTTCGGCCTGGTAATGGCCCGTGAGCTAACTGGGCCCAAAAAGGCCCGGTCTACATTTCGGCCTACTGAAGGCCCGTCGACGACTAGTGAAAATTGAGGCCCAACATGCATTTTGGCCTGCTAAAGGCCCGTGGTTTCATCTCGGCCGTAACAGGCCAGTATAATATTCAGCCTGCTAATGGCCCAACGCTACTTGGGCCAAACAAAGCGCTGGGTCAACAAAAGGCCCAACTAAATTATAGGATGGTGTAAGTTTGGGCCTGGCGCAATGTGTGAAGGCCCCAATCGTTTGGGCCCAAGAAAGACGCAGGCCGGCCCAATTGTGGCCCGCTAAAAACCAGGACCATTAGAGTAGAATGTTTTGGCCGGGTCGACTACATCTAATTTTTTTTCAGATAGCGAATGATGGCAGTAACTAGTAGGAATTAAGAACAAACCTACTCTATGAAATAAAGAAATTACGGCATAGTAACTAAGAATAAACCTACACTATACAATAAATGATTTAAGGTATATTACATCCACTCGACATCGAAGTTCGCCACCAGTGATCATAAAGCGCAACGAAGAAGCAGATTACAAAAACTGGGCACCATTGCAGTGTAAGAAAATAATACTGAACCGAGACCACTTCCAAGACGGTTCAAGAAAGGCTAGCCTTGTGGGGGAACTGCTGCGCAACCTGCTGAGCAAGGTTGTGAGACCGACCTAGCATGTCGGTCATAGCTTCCAAGTGTAGCTGTTTAGCGATGAGGTTCTCATTGGTGTTCTCCGCAATCTTTCTTAGAGATAGGACTTCAAGTCGAATTTGAGTTTCAGAATGCCTTTCTGCTAGAACTTGAGACTGAAGAAGTCAAACTGATTCAGACAACGAATTCTGTGAGCTTGTCTGACTGTTAGTCTCAAGTAACTTGAACACTGCATCAATACAAGACTTTGGGGTTGTCTCGCTATCTTCAAGATGTTTTGCCTTCTTTGCTGCAATATATGTTGGGTTTGTCTCACATCCTTCAGCAGACTTGTGCATGCCGTCAGGCATATCACCCTGAAACAAAGCAGAGAAATGACAGGTTTTGCACGTGTATAAACAAATATGATAACTGTGATGTCAATTCCATCCAATTTCAAATTAGAAAATAAAGAGTAAGTTCAAAATATCAATAGCATAATTTGGCATTGTTCATAATGCGGGGTGCTTCACCACACTACTGGATTACCATGTCAACATAACAAGCATAGATGAAGGGCAAAGAAAATCATTGTATCTATTTTGGATAATGTGCATGGCATGTTGTTCATATCATCAGCCACATCAGTAAGATAAACCAGGAGATGGCAAGGTGCAAACGTGGGCTACTTCACCACACACTGGATTATAGATCCACAAAAACAAGCATACATATAGGGAGTATTAAGTAATGTGCATGGTATGAATAAGGAATTTGGTTTTACAAGTAAAAGTTAGAACTTACGGTTCTTACGAACATGCATTTTGGTAGAAACAACAAACTAAACAGCAGTAAACGATAGGGAGTATGAGCAAATTAAACAACTGTTGAGGATAAAGGCTTTAGAAGGACTGACTTACATTAACAGTTAACACCGGCTTTATAATGCCCTTCTCCATGTCAAGGGAAGGATAACTCAAGAATTTCAGCATAGAATCTTCTTCATAAGCATTACCTGTACTCTACATTTTGTAGAGAGTAATTATAGATATGATAATACTGGAAGGGATAGAGGATAATGAAGATAAGATGTAGATTGATGCTACATATTCAACTACCAATATCTGGAAGTGCAAACCTTACAGGACAAAATGTACTGACAAGAGCAATGGGCTACACTTCTGCATTGGCATTGTCTGTGTATTCTACTTGTTGGTAAGACCAAATATAGATCTGATCTTCTTTAGTAAATGGTGGGCGAGGGAGATAAGATGCAGAATGCTACAAAATGAACCAATCCCTCTTCCCATAATACAGGAGTGTTTTGAACACTAGTGTACTGTACAAAACGTTCTTATATTATGGGACAGAGGGAGTAGCTATTAATGTAAGTACAATGATAGACCACGTTCAGTCCTTACAAGAGGACTGCAGAGCTAAACCTCTTCAAAAGCATTGGGTTGATTCTAAATTTATGTAAGAGTCCATACGGATCTTATAATGTCCACCAAATGGATGATTACGAGGCTAACATGTGCAGTGATGCTACATAATCAAACAACTATGAAAGTAAGTATGGTCATACAGGGCAAGAGGTACTCACAAGAGCAATGCAGTGTGCAGTATAGTTGCGAGATTCCGTGGTCCCTTGAGAATGAATGTTCTTCTGCTAACAGTTTTCGTACAAGTGAGACATTAAGGAAAATGCAGAAATGTAGTTCAAATTGTGATGTGATATCATAGACAGTACCTTACGCTACAGCCGAGACCAATGTGTAACAAGATTATTCCAATCACCGTCAGATAAATGTAGCACCGGAGACTTTACAGAAATTTCGTTCAGAGGCTTGCCATCAAAGTGCGCTTGCCTCAGGTAGGAACGATACTTCATCAACGAGTGCTTGAAAAGCGCAACCAACCCTTGATCGTCATCACAATCCAGTTTGCTCCTCGCCTATTTAAAAGAATGAAATCTTGTGTCTTTTGTCAGCAGAAACATATGCAGTAATGACCATGAATAACATTAGTGCATTACTTACACGTAAGTTGCGGAGGAAGACTGGAAATTGTTCTGTGTCTGCGGTATAATCTTTCCATGAAGGAAAGGTGCGCACAAAGTTCCTGACAACAACATAAGCTTCATCTTCCAAATGGAACAGGGGTCCTATTTGCTGCAATTGGGGCTCTCTCTGGTTCGAAAAGGGATTTGGCAACTGGATTTGGTGTACTCTTTGCTGGAATGGGGGTTTTGCGTCATACAGCTGGTGCTATGTCAACTGGCATAATCATACTGTTTGCTGCAGTTGGGGTCTGCTGAGTTGGGGCATCAGAAATGACGAGTGTAGTAGGGCTAGAGTCTGCTAGAGTTGGGGTGTTTTGTGGGTCAGGTGATATTGCAACTACACCTAATGGGCTATTTGATTTATCAGGTGCCACTACCTTTTCCAAATACTTTGCTTGTGCTCCTCCACGATCAGCAATCGCCCTCTTCCTTTTGAACGTCTGATACACAAGAACATCATTTGAATGGATAAATATGGTATGATGACAGATGGAATATGTATTGAAAATGGATAGGCAGGGCGTATTCACATACACAATGTGTAAACTAAGCTAATGGCAGTTCAACAAAGTAGAAGCAATGCAAAGCATCAGTTGCAAGATATGTGCGAGAAATGTGACCTTGGAAAGTTAGAGCAAGTACCTTGATGGGTGAATAAGATAGGGCATCTTCCTCTGACTCCTCCACTAGGGAGCTACATCGACTTAGGTCTCCCTCTAGTTTAGAATCACTGTTAGGATCACATTCTGAGCATGAATTTGTAGGTGGAGAGTGTTTGCATTGCATTGCATCTAGACTTGATTCTAGTCCCTTAATGTCAAGTTTGACAACCATGGCATTGTTCTGCTTTATTCTTTTCATGCGCGCAAGCTCATAATCATTATGATGTTGTTCAGAATCTGAGATTCATGAAAACATAAAATGTAGTCAGATTATCTATGGAATGCATTGCAGATTCAACTCGAAGAGTGTCTCCCTATAAACCCCTGCATATGCAAAGTTCACCCCCCAACCATGCTGACCAGACCACACACAGAAATACAATCCCCTTATGTCTCTATAACAGGCAGACACACATTTCAAAACTGAAGTAGGAACATTAGAATCATATGAAATTCATATTTGAACAAATAAACTAAGCAATTATGAGTGGCATAATGTTTAGCTTCAAGCGTGGAGTGTTGGTAGTGCGACACAAAGCAAGTAGGCAGATTGTATTCCATGTAAAAGACCGAAACCTATGTAAAAGCGGGAAATGACACTTTCTTTCTATACAATGCAGTGTTCGTTGCCCACACATGATGGAAGAGATCACATAGAGAAATACTATTCACTCATGTCTACGGTTCCAGTATTTAGAAACAGGGTGGTCCACCCTAAAAGAATATTGACAACAAATATGACAAGGCAAGCATAGATGTAGTGAATCAATCATTTACTTGTGAGCTTACTAGGACAAGTATGCAGAATTGTAATTGCAGTAAGAGACCATCCAAAATCTGAATGAAGAAGTTTGTCTAGCACTTATTGTTTGCAACTAATCGACGTGAATAATTGGATATTATATCGAATGAGTAAGAAAGACAAGTAAAATTGTCAACCAACCTAGCTTGCAGTAGTAATCTGGGTCAATGTCACTACGACCAACAATCCAAAATGACTAGTGTCTGTTCCGAGGGCCAGAATTTTGAAAACCCTGTGAACTTTAGAGGTACTAAAGATTACGAAATATATCTGAACCATTAAGTGTAGGTAGCACTGAGCACACAACAAACCCTATTGACAGTCCTGCCTAATGAGTAATGAATCAATTAGAAAATGGGTGATGAGGAGTGGCAACTGAGTGTTGAGGACGTATCTCAGGATAAATCGGGTTGGCTTGGTGGGTGCTGCATGCCTGAGCCCTGAACAGACTGGGAAGGTAGGCACGGCGGTGCACCCGGGCAGCGGTGACGCTGTTGGGCGAGCGGCTCCTGGCCTCCTTTTAGTCCGGCGTCTCCTCCTAGAGTCATGCCGTCCGGGGACGGCAAGTCACCGGCGAGGCAGGCGGCTAGGGGCGAGTAGAGATCGGAAGCGTGTAGCAGAACAAAAGGGGAATCAGGGCCTGGGATGCCCCAAAATCCCAGGGTGGGCCAGCCCACCGTGGGCACCCTGTAGAGATACACACCCGAGCGGCGAACATGCATTTTCAAAACTAATTTAGGACCATTTAGCTGACCAATTAAACATCACTGTTTTAATAATATCAGATTTGTATTTGAACAACTAAGCTTGTTTATCTTGATGGGTGGAGCAGTGTTATTAGGACACGAAGCACGTATTCTGATCGTATAGTGATCATAAAAGGGGGAAATTCTAAGCATATTTTTTAGCAAAAGAGGGTTTCCCCTCCGATTTCTATTAAAGAAACCACCATGGAACCAACGTGATCAACTAAACCCTAAGCATGATCAATTAAACCATATTATGGCTGTGCAATGGCAGATTTGAAGCTGCAAACCGGAGAAATGATATTTAGCATCCATTGTTTGCTTCGAACTAAGAACTAAATTCTAAGAGCTGAAAAGAAAGTAGAGTAACCAAGTTAAGATCTATTTTCTGGTTGAGATCAAAAAGTTGAGGAGATATGAAGTACCACCTATCTTGCGGTGCCGTGTAGGCATTGGGGGTGTGATGGCTGTCGGTGGTGTTGAAGCAGATCTACGACGGTAGATGGGTGCATCGGGGGGTAAGTCCCGTTGCGGTGGAAGAGAAGGTCGTGTGAGCGGCCCCGACAAAGAGGACAACGGCGCCGATGAAGCGAGAGGATGCGATGCAAGGCTATTGGTCCATCGGCGTGGATGAGAAACATCCATCTCTAGCAGTGGACGACGCGGTCTTGGTAGGCGCTCTGGCATGGTGGAGGACGGTGACGATGGATGTGGTGGAGGACGGTGACGATGGATGGTGTGGCGGACGGAGGCTGGTGTGGGGATGGGGTGTTCTAGCACGGACGATGTATGAACGGGAAAATGTAGGGAGAGGTACGGGGAACCATGTTTTTGGGACGTGCCTATCTGAAATATTGGAAAGTTACGAACTTAGCCCCCGTTTAAAATTTGGACGTCTCGTCGGTTGGGGATAGGACGGTAATCTCGCATCTCGCCAATATTTGCCCAGAGCAATTTTGGGCGAGGAGAGCATGCTTGGCGCCCATGGTTGGCGCCCACGGTGTATGAACGGGGCTGACAGGTAGGGCGGTTGTGTCACGTCTGAGTGAAGTTACAAACCTGCCCCTATTGAAAATATTTGCCTACATCAATTTCGGCCGAGTCAAGTTTGTTTTGCCGCCCATCGTGTATGAATGGGGAATGGAGGGAGAAACAGAGGTCTTTCGTACGAGCTTGAATCAAATGTGTTTTGCCGCCTATGTTTGACGCCCACCGTGTCGGAATGGGATTAGAGGTGGTCGTGTCACATCTAATTGAAGTTACTAACCTACCCCTATTTAGAGAAGTGGAAACCGGGACGATGGATTGTCCGTGTAATGGGTAGACAGTAATTTCCATCTCCCAAACACTTGGCTTCGGGCAGCCGACGTGGGAGTGGACATTTTGCTGCTTCTTTTGAATTTTGGGACAATAAGCATCCACGTTTACCCTGGCAACTAAATTCGAATCCATTTTGTATTACTATATGAATCTTTATAAATCATTCTATGTGTTTTTATATATCTTCAAAAGGACGACAAAGATGTATTGCACTGTCATATATGAATATGGTTTACAAATGCCGATACTCAGATTCAGAAGCTAGAATCCAGTTTAAGGTGAATTCGAATATTTGGAACACTTCATGTCAAACTCAAATGTCACAGGCAGCATAATGTGTACTCCCATTTAGATATGTACACAAGAGATGTATCAAGATTCAAATACCGAGTCAAACAACCAAGAATGTACAGAACTAACAGACATATAAACACTTATAGAGTATATGGATCAATAATATCAACTAACATACATAAGCCAGGCCGCTGTACTTTTTTTTGGCTACAACAACATCCTTTTTTAGCCAGCATCTTGGCCCTTTCTGATGCGTGCCACTTATGGTCCATCTATACTACTACTATTGCTGAATGCACATTCAGCCCGATTGGCATATTTGTAGGTCTGGCACAACAATCCAAATGAAATGTCTCTGAGTCTTATCAATTAATACAGACTTGTGCTCAAATAAAATTACAAACCAAAAAAAAAAAACAATTATTACATGATCTGTAAAACAAATGGTTTGATTGATTACATGAACAGACAACACAAAGGTTATTCAACGATGGAAAGAACATTTCACCTATGATTTACCAAGTAGGAATTTAATTTCCTTTTTCCCTTCGGGACCTTAACAATCTGGTTAGTCTCAGCTTGCTTCGTTTTGAAATCGACCAAATATTTAATGGTTGTCTTGAGTACTGCTTGTGATTGTGCTGTTTGCTTCCTCAACATGTCAACTTCATCTCTAAGTGCAGAAGCAGAATCTCTTTCTACCACTAGTTTAGCCTCTAGAGCATCAGCAGTTGGCAATTCATAATGCACGATTGGGCCGGTGCCACTGCTGCGGGATGATGCAACGTCCATGGGGACCTCGCTCTTTGATCTTGGGCTAACCTGTTTTGCCATTAAAGTTTCGGTTGGATTCAAAAAAGTTGAAGTTAGGAAAACATCTCAACTGGGAGTTATAACAACAAACCAGTTAAACAAACAAGGAATTAAAGAGTTTCAATTGGATGCTGAAAAGTAGTTATTAACATCATTGTAACCCGCTGTTGCAGCATCAAAGCAGTTAAACAAACAAGTAGATATTTAAGTTAAGGCAAACAGGTAATTCTTAACAGTAAGTATCAAACACATAAATAGGCACAGTCTACAATATGATTAATAGGCTGTGGCATTATGTAATCAGTAGCAAACTAAATTAAGCCAAGCAACGTAATTGAACAATTTTGCAATAAGTGGCTAACTAAAATTCCGAGAAGCAGATAACTGAACTTACGCTAGTTCTTTGTACAGGCACACTTCAACTTCCTTTTCGCGTACAAGGTTGTACGAAGGAGTCCATGACATCAATTGCTTGGATACGCAGTCCCAATACTTCTTTCTTCCCACACTGCATTGGTAAGTCGAATGGTTAATCTGGTAAGATGGTGCGTCCTTGATATGTTATATGAGGACGTGTAGTCAGACTAGTTGTAGCCACACACATCACACTGGCTTTTACTGTATATTTCATGCGATTACTTTTGGCATATCGAGATCTAAGCAATCTACAATAGGATGAAAAGACTGGCATCCTTCACATTATTGGTGAACTCAGTTCATAAAAACAAGCAATTCAACCATTCTGTGGGTAAATCAAAAGTGCCACTAGAATATTTTTCACTATCCAATCATACACGCAAAAAGGGGCGACGCCACCATAGGGGCTGGTATGGGCGGCCGCCACAGGTGGCTGGAAAGTGTGCACCTTGTTTGAGTCGTCCAGGTTGGCCGACGCTAGTTTTGTTCGTCCCAACGCACGAGCAAGCAATGTAAAAAATGAAGAAAAATGTTTCAATTTGGATGGGCAATAACATAAGTGCAAGGCAGGCCCTATAGCAGGCTCGCGGCCCAAACGAGCGCCTCCCATATTGATCGACAGCAGGAAAAATCCCAATTCAGTCGCTCCAGCCCCCAGTCTGGTTTGCTCCTAACCTAGCCGCCGCTGGACAGACCGACACAGCACTTCCTTGCCCCATCATTGGAGGGCGATCGCCGGGCTTCAAGCGAACGGAAGGACAAGAAGATGAACATCCAACCCTGGGTGTAGCCTGCGTGGGAGGCAGCGGCGGCAGCACGGGCATGGCATCGAGCTTGAGCAAACGGACAGTCGCAGCTTGCAAGAGTAGCATGCTCAACGAGCAGGTACATCACATCCCTGATTATATCTAATTCAACTTCAATTTCTGGCCAATAGTTAAACCTGACGGTGTTGTAAAACTTCTTTTATGTAGGGAATCTATGAGAAAATGAAACCAATTTCTACTTATTTTATAACTCCCCCAATAAATACTGAACTGACCGAATCTGATGTATCTAATCAAGTTTCCGGTGCAAACATACAAGCTCATGTTGTTCTTGAGCCTGAAGTGTCTAATGAACAGACTGCTAATGAAGGATTTGATGCAAACATTTTACATGCTACTGGTGATGAACATATAGTGTCTAATGAGGGATCTAATGCAAGCATTTTGCAAGCTCATTGAAGGATTTAGTGTCTAATGATAATCTAATATGTTGAGAGAGACAGAGATTTGCAGGCATTGATGACAAGCAAATTATAGTGCATTTTCATAGCTTGAGGAAACGTCGAGGCCATCTACCAGAAAGTCCCCATATCATGACAACATAGCATAAATACTTTTCTAATCTGTTGTTTGAAATTATTGGCATACTTGTGCAGGATAGATATATTGATATGCAGTTTGCCAACTGGTTATAGGTGCAATTACACTTTGATATTTTCAGCCAGAGAACGAATAATTCAAGCAGGTACAGACCATGCTTGTAGTCCTTGTACACCATGTTGCATTTTGTGTTTTTTGGTGCTTGCATCATTTAGTGTTTATAATCTGAACTACTTTGGATCATTAGCCGGTTTTCAAAGTGCATGTAGCTTCACATTTCTCAAGTTATGTTGATTTCCGGAGTGCAAGTGCCTTCGTATTTTCTAAGTTAAATGTTCGCCCCTGGTGACTTGAATTCATGGATCCTCCATTGCACACAAATCATACACGAATGCCAGTACGAATTAAATGAAATGCACGGACTTACGCTAGCTCGTTGTACAGGCTCACTGCAGCTCTGATTGCGCTTGGGATGTTCCATGTACAAGTCCATGTTACCACTTGCTTGGATGTGCAGGCCTTGTGCTCCTTGCATCCCCCTGTGCATTTTTGACACGACGAATGGTTGATCAAATAAGAGGAATCGACCTTGATGTTGTACCGGAGGACAGATACTTACAAGGTTATACGGGTGTGCAGGATGTGTACCAGATCCCGTAGCACCGTCATGCTTCGCTAAAAAATGGATTTGCTTGTTTCAGATGATATCTCCAGAAGAAATAAGAGTTAAAGTTAGAGTTGCATACGTGTGTAAGCTAAGAGAGCAGTGAAAGGATATCCAAACATCCCCGGAACAGTGCACAAGGGAGTGATGTGTGGATACCTAGTTCAGGCCGGCGTTTGGGCATGCTCGCCTAGCTAGAGTGCGGGTCACTTCAGAGCCGCTAAGGGTGATGCACTAGCATTGGCTGGCCGCACACGGATGCAGATCTTGAGTGGCAGCGGAGTGCTACGATGCGGTGGACGAGACAATTGGTGAAGCCCCAACGGCCTCGGGGGGCGGAGGTGCGACGATGTGCGCGGTGAAGTAGCCCCGGTGAGCTGGGAGACGGCATCGGTGAAGCGCACCTGATGCGGTGGAACTCGGTGTCTGTGAGGCACGTCGGTTGCGGCGGCCGACATTGTCCGTGGACCACCCGGTGCGGTGGACGAGGGTGTAGATGAGGTAGCTCCAGTTCGGTGGTGAAGCGCGACCATCGTCTTCGTCGTCGTTGTCCGGCATAGAGGTGGGGAAAGAGACGAGACGAGGGGCGATTCGAACTTTGCTTGGGTTGGCGGCGAACTAGGGATTTGAGCAATCTGGGCGCGGAAGGGGACAGTGGAGAAGAGAGATTTTGTAGGGCTGGAATTGGGGCCGCCAGAAATTTCAATCCGAAACATGGAAGCACGAACTTATTTTG
>NC_041393.1:117436958-117454407 GCF_002162155.2 Triticum dicoccoides | reverse complement strand
GTTCGTCCGACACACGCGACCACCCCGACAGGACTATGCTTTGGTGCCTTAAGGCACCTGCCTTTGTGTCCATGACATGTGGGCCCAACAGGTGGTTGGCTCACATGTCACTGACCCAAAGGCAGGTGCCTTTGAGGCACCGAAGCAGCGTCCACCCCTACACGACCTTGGTCTGCCTGGTGCACCTACATTTGAGAATGCAAACGAATCTTCTTTCATTTGCAAACGAATCTGTATGTATTACCATACCCGTGTTTTCCTTGCAATAATTTGTCATTCGAAACGAGATACTCCCTCCGTTCACTTTTGTAAGTCGTTTCAGACAACTTAAAATGAACTGTTTTGCACATTGTCTGAAATGTCTTCAAGGTCTTATAAAAGTGAACAGAGGGAGTACTATAAATTAATTAATGAGGATTTATTTGAAAAAAATCAAAACGGTATCCACGCTAACGTGGATTACAGTGTGTGTCACATAATTAGTTATTTAAATTAGAGTGTGTGTCATGTAGCGACATCCAATTCTAACGTGGATTTCGCATTTCACTGTATCCACGCTACTTTTTAAATACAAATTCATATGTATATGATGAACACCATGGTAGTGAGGAAACTTTTGGATGGATTCAAACATATGACCTACAAAAAAGCACAACAAATTGAGTCAATGTCAACTTTTCGAAACTTAGTATGGCATGAATTCGAAATAATTACCCGTATGCATGGTCCTTGGTTCAAATCTTACAATGTACACCAAATTGAAACATCGATATTAAGTCTCGTACTATGTACATTCAAATGTTGTTTTTAGCCCCCCCCACACAAATGCTACATACTTCCTATATCGGTCAATCTTCCTCTCCTAACCACCTTAGGAAGCTATCGGTTTCCAACACACGTTCATTCTTTCTCTCCATATTTCGATCTCTAAGTCTCTCAACTACACAACCCCTTTTTCCACTCTGTTACCAAATGTATTTACCTCACACACCCGCCATTGCACCCCATGCAGAGCTCTCTCTCTCCCCTCTCCCTCTCACCCTCTCGCGCTAAATACATGCATTGCCTATCTAGCCCCCCGACCTCTCGTGCGCACGCACACATGTTGTATATCTAGGTCACTCCCTTGAGACTTTCTCACTCTTTCTTCCGCACGGCGGGCCACACTTTCTCAATCTCGCTCTCTTTATCTGAGTCTCGTTTAACCTCGTTTTCTTTCACACACAAATGATATATCTCCCTGTTCGGGCCTCGATCGACACACTCTATACTCTCTCACGCAGATTCTCTATCTAGGTCAGTCCATCCAAGCCGCCGCCACTCTTTCGACCTCATCGGGGGCCACGCTCACTCAATCTCTCTCTCTCTCTCTCTCTCTCTCTCTCTCTCTCTCTTTGTATGTCTTGATTGACCATGCTCTTTCTCAGACAAAAACAATGTATCACCATGTTTGAGCCCAATTTGACCTACTCACATTGTATACTCTCTCACGCACATTGTCTATCTAGGTCACTCTCTCCAACCCGTCTCACTCTTTCGATCGCACGACGACCCTATGTGATCGGTTGACCTTGCTTCCTCCCACGCACAAAATATATCTACACGTCTGTGACTGGATCATCTCTCAAGCTCTCACTTATAGCCCTCACCCTTGCCAAAAGCTCAATCGGACAATATCTCTCCAGAGCATATATATTTGTTCAATGAATGTCGGACCACACTCACTTTGTCTCTCTATCTATATGTCTCTCGATTGACCTCGCTTTCTCACACCGTATCTTCCACGCATTGAAGCTACTACCTCTCCATCCCTCGCAAAGCCGGAGCTATTTACATTGCGAGGGGCACTCCAACCTTGGATTAATTTGTGTAGGCATTTATTCCGGTGGGTTTAGATTATATTTTCGTAGCATTCGGCCCACAACTACTCCAAACACCATTGCAACCCACGCAACTCCCCTAGTTCATTTCCCTCTGGCTCGGTCATCACTCTCTCGCACGTCCTTTCTTGCCTTCAATGTCGCACCATGGTATTATTGAAAAAACTATGTTGTTCTCTTTAATTATTATAAATAAGCTACAAAACTACACACCAATAGTCCACTTGGAATGGAACAAATTTCGACCCACAAATTAAAGTGCTACAAACTACACATTGAGGGGCCCACATGTCATGAAACAAATTTGGACCCATATACAAATAAAAAAATAAAGGACGAGGATCGAACATGCGATCGGGCCTTCAAGCCGCACGTCAATAGGCAACATACGTAGAACATCAATGTTTGTTGTACCCCCCTTTGTTCACATAATGTTTTTATATTACCACATCCTAATTAATGGATAACATGTAATATTATTTTTTAGTACTATTCGCCTTCACTTACTGGTGGGTTCCATGTGTGCTCTCTCTCTCTCTCCCCTCCCCTTCCGCGTTTAGATGCACGGGCAAACACGAAGAACTTGCGGGCGATGTTGCCGTTGACCATATCTGGACGCGTTCACAAGTCACGGCACCAGTTTCACGTACTAGCAGCACTAGTCAGTGTGTACGTGCAATGCACGTTAATTTGGAAGTATATTAAGTGCATGCAGATATTAAGTACTAGGATATTCTTTGTGTGTTATTATGTGATTAGCATTATTTTTGGCATGAAATTAACTGCATGCTAAACGTGTTGAGCACTCGACATTGAAGCAGTCTAGGTCGTTGGATGACAAGGAATACATGTGGCTTGATGACGTTTTATATTTAATTTGATACGGCTCTAGCAGAACATTCAATCGATCAAACCATAGATTTCGTTCAGTCTGACTCCGACTTTAAATTATACGACAATCGATATAAAATAAACGGAAATGATAAAAGTTTGGATTTTAAGCATGGCAATCCGAATGTTTTTCATGGCAAATTTAGATTACGCGGCGGCGGTGGGGGCGTCTCGCAGTGGGAAGCGGCTCCTCTGCCGTGCTCTGTGTGTCGTCGGGCCACTGACCGACGGCGACGACGGTGTCTTGCACCATTGTTGGCGTACTCCTGGACGTTGGCCTAGCTTCAAGGAAGGCCAAAATGTTCCGGACTTAGGAGCGAGTCAACTGGCGGGAGGAGGCGACTGGAGTTGGTGCAAGGAAGCGGTCGACGACGGACATCCATGCCGTCGAGGGGGGCACTGGCACCCGCACGGGGATACGCACTGTCAATGGCGCGGCGGAGACATTCGTGTGCACGGGCACCGGCACGGGCGCGCACGTCAGTGCACGCGCAGGCGCATGCGCTGGCAGGTGCACGGGCACGGGCATGGGCGTGCGCGTCAGTGCACGCACAGGCGCATACGCTGGCAGGTGCACGGGCGTGTGAAAGTCGGCGGGGACCTCGTGGAACCCCATGGGATCAAGCTCGGCGACAATGTGCGGCTCCCAGCTCATCAATGCCACGGGGATGGGCGCTGGCGCAGTCGGGGCGATGGGAGCCGGAACGGGAGCGGGGACAGGCACGGCGTCTTCCCGCAAGGCCAGTTCAAGCTTGTCCCAAAGCGCCTTATGTTCTTGAGACTCCGGCTGGGTGTCTTCCTCAGGAAACTAGAACACTAAGAGCAGACCATCGTGATGCGGCATGGTGTATGTTTAGGTCAGGCTAGTTGGAGGTAGACGACAGGAGAATCGAAGAGGAAGATCGAAGATTGTAGCGATGCTGGGTAGTGCGGGGTTGATTTTAAACTGCGGCGTCGGCGACATTAAAAGTGGGAGCACTTGGGATGACGGTGGGCGATGGAGCCTCGTCAAAGGGCTGGCCTCCTGGTGAGCCTGCACAGCGGTCTGCTCGCCCGCCTCCCTGACAGCAGGCGCATCGGTCTGCTCGCACGCCTCCCGTTGACTCACACGCTTGCTCGGACGGCACCTGCCGATGAGAAGCGGGGAGTCGTGGTGGCACGTAAACACCCACGGTTTCAATAGTGAAAGTGTTCGCCTTAACGTGATAGGTCTTTGTTCCAAAATATCTTGCCTCTCCATTTGTGCAACTTGTCATAAGCAGCTTGTCTCAAATTGAAGAAAAACTTACGAAGTGATATTTGTGCCATATCACGTGACCATGCTCAGTTTCAAGAATTTATGCTCACTTTTGGATTTTCTGAAATTTAAGATCCAGGATTCAAAACAATATCGTAACCTGCATCATGCAATAAATTTTCAAGCCGTACATCTATCTTGTTGTATTTCTTAAGAAATGATTTGGTCAAACATTTTTCTTAGTTAGACTTCAAACAAGTTATATATACATAGTAAAAGGATAATCCCTCCATACCAGTGCATTGCCTGATATATTAAATCAAGTACTAGGCACGAACAAACGGGCTCAATTCTATGCTCATCATGGTGTAGTAGTAGTAGTAGTACTAGGCAATGCAGTTGACGGGTGATCTTGACAAGCGGCGACCGAGGGAATTGAACTGTGCTCGGCACGGTAGGTAACGTTGTCTAGTTACTAAAGCATCCCTCCGTTGTTCATCGGTAGTCATTATGGACCGGGGACATGAGGGGAATTTCCTAGGGCTGGAATTCTGGCCGCCAGATATTTCGACTTGAAACACTCAGGCTCGACTGGTTGGGGTTGCCTAATGTGCGTACCACGCACGCCACCGAAGGACATGAGCCCGGTTTTCTTATTTTTTTATTTTTTAGGATCAACACGAGCCAAGGTCTAGCTGGTACGCCGTTGGGTCCTACCATTCGAGAGTACGAAAGGAACCTTTTAAATTGTCGAACGAATCTATGTGTATTACAATACCCGTATTTTCCTTGCAAATACTAATCTCAACATGGTAATTGATTTATGACGAGTTGTTGAATTAGAGTGAGTTTGTGATATAGTGATCTCGACGTGGATTTCACATTCCATGGTATCCCTAGTAAGTTTTCCAATGCAAATTCAAATTTAAAAGATGAACAATATGGAGATGAGAAAACTTTGTATGTATCAAGCATATGACCACACACACACACAGAGAGAGACACACACGCATGAACACAACAACAATCCAATAAGTATAGTGCATCTATTTTTCCAAACCATGCATGTATGACATGAATTCAAAAATACTCCTTCTATTCCTAAATATTAGTCTTTTAGAGAGTTCAACAAGTGACTACATACGGAGCAAAATGAGTGAATCTAGACTCTAAAATATGTCTATATACATCCGTATGTGCCAGTCCATTTGAAACCTCTAAAAAGACTAATATTTAGGAACAAAGGGAGTAAAATGTAAGACATCCATGGTCCTCAGTTCAATATTTAAAATGAACATGAAACTGAAACATGAATATTAAGTCTAGTACTATAGTACATGCAAATGTTGTGTTTAGGCGGAGCTATGATTGTCGGGGGTCAACCCCTCGACCTTAGATAAAATTGTGGAGCTCTGTTTGGGGTTGTTTAGATTATATTTGTCCCACCCTCCCAACCACCGATTGGTTGTGCACCCCAACCCTCCTCCTCGGGAGAATATCATGTGCCCCCATACCTTAGATGCTATATGCCGATACGAGTTGCTTGGAGCTTGTAGATCTGAGATATAGCAGCTCACATGATGTGTCTTAATATTTTTGTAGGAAACCTTGATGAGTTTGAGAATTGCACACAATTTGTACAAAAACTACTCAGATGCCCTTGGATCCCATATCCAACGACCTCGAAGCTCATATCACCGTAGCATCTAAGAAGAAGGAGTACATCATATTCTCCTATATGTAAGAATATCATGTGCTACCACACCTTAGATGCTTTGGTGATACAAGCTCTTCGGAGCCATTGGATTTGTGACCCAACACCTCCTCGGTGGTTTGAATTGTTTTTTGCAGAAAAGCCCCAAAAGAGTTCAGCCACTTCTTACAAGCACAAAGACTGCTCAGATGCTATTGGATCTCAGCTCAAACGACCTCCAAGCTCGCATCACCATAGCATCCAAGCTGCGATAGCACCTTATGTTTTCTCGCACGAGAGAATATGAGGTGCTCCCGCACCGTAGATTCTATGGTGATACGAGTTCACTGAGATCTAACGGCCCACAGTAGGAGGTTTGAATGTTTTTGCAATATACGGCTGATAGAGTTTGGGAAATGTGCAGAAAGTACAAGTACTACGCATGTGCCATCTGATCACTGATCATACGACCTAGATGCTCATATCACCGTAGAGGGTAATTAAGCCACGGGGAGCACCTAATATGAGAAACGGGGAGCCGTTGGATCGAAGATGCAGCAGCACACACGAGGGCTGAATGTTTTATTTGCAAAAAAACCTTTGGAGAGTTTGTAAATTGCGCATAATTACAAAGACTACTCCCAAGCCATTGGATCTCACTTCCAACGGTGTAAAAACTCGTATCACCATAGTATCTAAACTGCGGGGTGGATGTGATATTCTATGCCGCTGTCATTTTTGTTCGTAAACTTGCAAAATATGTGTAACTCATGCCATTACTTGTCTAACCGCGCAAAGTGTTTGTTCAAAAAAACCATCCTACACTGAAATATCGTAACAACACACGGGGGTCCCACTTGTCATTAATCAAATTTGGACCTAAAACTAACAAATCTGAAAGATGAGATTCGAACTGGCAACCTGGACTACAAAGCGTAAGTCGATAGCCTGAAACAACAACGGTTGTTGGCTTTGTCCCATAACTTGATTTTATACAGTACTTGCGTTGAGTAGAGTAGAGGGAGTGCCTCCTCAACACATGTATGACTGTTGTCTCACTTACTGGTGGGTCCCAGGTCTGTGATCTTAATCTCTCTTTTCTCCATCGTCTAACCTTTGCACGGGCACACACGAAGAGCGGCGCTAGCTTGCCGTGGTGTTATTATAACTAAAAACAAAGCTTGGAAAATTGAAGAATCGCCTAGAACAAGAGACGTTGTGGCTGGTCGAGACGGAGCTAACCACATCTATCCTCCGTGCCAGGTTTGCATGATGAAGCTGTGTGGCTAGTGGGGTGTTTTCGACCGACTGGCTGGGTCCCGAGGTCAAACCATAGGTACTATGTATGATACATTATATTTTTACACACACATTTTTCCTCCCTGCCGAGATGTGACACACCCTACCGCGCGGTTTCGGGGTCCTCCCGGGTGGTGCACGCATATATTCTTCCTGACATGGGATGCCCTACCACACGTTTTGTGGGTCCTCCTCGGTCATAGTGCCGAAGCAACTAAATGAGTCGTCAAATCACTAAAGACCACCTTTCCCGCCGAGTACATAAGTGAAGCACGGTGGCAAGCTAGTTGGGCTAGTTCGACCGATTAGCTAGGCCGCCGCCATATTTGTTTTTTCACCCCTTTTTTTATCTACTTGCCGACAGGTAAATTTAAATATCCACCGCGGCATTGCTTTGGTGTTTGGGTGCGACAGGATTTTTAATTTTTTGATTGACGGGAGCAGGCGCGGCAGCAATTAGTCATGATGACTCCGCCTGTAATACCCACTGCTCCCTGATGTGAGAAGTCGTCGACTGGTGTTTTACCATGGTGAAAACCAAAATATTCCCCGCTCCTCGGCTGGCTCCCTCCGCCTTCCCATAGATTGCATTGCCTTTCAGCCGTTTCACCCCCTTTGCTTCCTCTCCCCATTGCTTCTACCTGGAGCCATGGCGGCGCAGCAGATCACGGAGTCAGAGGTGAGGCGCCTAACACAGGAGCTCCATGCCAAGGATGCGGAGCTCCGTGAGCTCAAGGAGGAGAGGAGTGCCATGCTCCTCCATTATGTGCGGGAGTTCACGGAGCTTCAAAAGCGGCAGGAGTCCACCACAAAGATTCTCGAGGCATCGGCGGCGTTGCTGCAGAAAGCGGGAGATACAATAGGCTGTCAGGGAGCCAGCTGGAGCGCGAGCGGGCCGATCGTGACGAGGTCCAGGATCGCCTCAGCCACTTGGTGAACCAAGTTTCCACGCACATGTTGCGGCTGCGCGATGCCTACTGTCATGCCAGCGCGACGATGCCGACCATCAGGCTAAACCCGTTCGACCACCCGGTCGACTTCAACGAGCTGCAGCTTCCTGACCTGGTCTCCTTCTTCACCTATATCTCCGAGGAGCTGAACCGTCTCCGTGCGATGGTGGGGGCTGAGCTAGACAAGGAGGGGTTGCAGGCTGCCGTCGCCATTGCCGGGCGAATCCTTTCAGGGCTCCGTCACCAGAATCCATTTGTGCCATTGGACGCCGTCTTTGACGAGCTGGCTCCCATCGACCAGGAGCGGGCTCTGCAGGCGGTTGCACCCTGCATCACCAACATCGTGCGCCTCG
This sequence comes from Triticum dicoccoides, assembly GCF_002162155.2. Taxonomy (NCBI): domain Eukaryota; kingdom Viridiplantae; phylum Streptophyta; class Magnoliopsida; order Poales; family Poaceae; genus Triticum; species Triticum dicoccoides. Next base: position 117,446,104 of record NC_041393.1, on the reverse strand, counting down.
AGAAGTAGAGGGACTTCGGTGGTTTTAGGCGCCATCTGCATGGGCATGTCCATGTCTCAGCACAACATGACCGTTGGATCAAACTCAGACGATGCAGATCAGTCACTGTAGCGCAAAGCATGTGGGTGTGTTTGGTTGCATTCTCATCTCAATATAGTTGTTTCCTCTTCGTGTATTTTTGTCAACCTACTAGTGAGGACTCATGCACCCTTCATGCACTCTGCCAAACACCCAAAATTGGGTCGAGAAGGGAACTTTTGCTCCCATCCTGTGCACCCTTCATACACCCTGCCTAACACTATTCGATTTGCATTATCCGTAGGACACCTTATATGTATCAAAATTGATATCAAAATCAAAAAGATGAAAGATATACAATCCAATTTCTCGTGCTTCATATGGTTCATGTTTCGTGGAGCACTGTAGCACCGTACTCTCCGTGCGCTGTGGACCTACTTCTGTTAACATTGATCTCACTGTTCATTCTTGACCGGACAGTCAAAAAGGCGGTACAATGTTACATATAGGAGTAGTTGACATGCGCACAACATCATTTGTTATCGTCATATCTTACTACACTAGCAACAAGATTGTGTAGTACCGACGTATGAACCATTGCACATGCCTAGTAGTAGGACCACTGTGTATGTTCAAGTGGATGCCGTGTTTCGCACGCCTCCATCATAAGAGTGGAGACGCTTGCTGTAATCATTTTTCTTCTTCAGAAAAACAGTGGACACGCTCTACCGTGTGGATCCTCCTCCAGCCATGCACTAAATTACTCACTTTCGCCGACGTGTGGGACAGCCGGCACCTGGGTCCACCAGCCATGCACTAAATTACTCCATAGTACAGTGACGGTAGACTACCCCGATCAAAGCGCCGCAGTAATGCCCAATGAGCCCCCAAATCACAAAACCCCCTCCTTTCCAGCAGTAAGTTGGACGGATGAAGCAACCACCATTTCACTCTTCTCTCTCAGCTTCCTCTCTTGAAGAAAACCCCCACTCGCTTCGCTTCTCCCTCATCTCGTTCCTCCTTTCACTCTTCTCTCTCAGCTTCCTCTCTTGGATGGACGCTGAAGCACCGACCGACGTAATGTCTATGGCTCTGGCCAAAACCGTCGAGGCTCATGGTACGAAGAAGCGAAAGCACCCCGCCGAGACTACCGCAGACAAGCTCAAAGCCATCGCCCTGTCCAAGCCCCCCTCTCTGGGATCCCTCATTAAGCAAGTCCATGTAATGTCTCTTGTTGACGATCTTTATCTCGATATTGATCGTGTTTTTTCATCAAACACACAGTACTAGTACTAGTAGTACAACTTTCTGGGTGATCTTGCATGTGATTTTAGTGTGCTAAATGACGGTTCTAAATTCCTCTTTTGACCAAAACATGCGAGAGGTTGACACCGATTTCTTATAGATTACTTTCAACTACTCCCTCTGTCCCAAATTTCATGTCTTAGATTTGTCTAGATACGGATGTATCTAATACTAAAATGTGACTTCATACATCCGTATCTAGACAAATCTAAGACAAGAATTTTGGGATGGAGGGAGTACTTTATGAACATCAATGCTACCTTTGAAGAGGGTATATTTGCCTCAGTAACTTGTGTTATGGATATTGCAAGTAATCCCTCTGCTCTCATGCCTTTGAAGACATGTTCTAGTGTCTTTGTTCACTCATTTCTGTGCGTATATGTAGTCATATATGGAGTATAATATCGAAAATCATCTTATATTTCTGAACGGAGGTAGTAATAAAATATGGTTTCTATTTGAATTAGAACCAGGTCCGCGGTGGAGATGAAGTAATCAAAGTCATGCCATGTGAACTGGAAGACCTGATGATGATTTCTACTGCTAAACTATCTAGCTATTGTGTCCTTGTCGCCAAGTGTCCTGAACTACTGTTTTCTTGTATCTTTGTTGTCAGGCGTGTTCTTGAGGCTGTACTTGACCACAACAATTTCCTGGTTGTGCCTTCGATTATGAAGGGTGTGGTTCTTGTAAAGTTTCCCAACAAATCTGATGCGGCCTGCCTTCTTCATCATGTTTATGAGTGGAAAGACCACTCTGTTAGGTTTTCCAAGGTTGACAAGATGGTGATGGTGCATGTAGACATCTCACACGAAGTCCATGGCCTAGTCAGTTATGCGGGGTTCATCCCATAGGTCGGTGGCAAGAAATAGTCTGCAGAGTTTAGTTAGTGCAACTTTGCTTGTCTGTAGTAAGTACTATTGTTCAGTACTTGATTTGTGTTTGTGAACCCTGTATTTTTTATTAGTACTGCCGCTTTTGGTGTGTGGTCAGTCCTGAGAATGGTCTATGTTAATGTCTGTCCACTCAATTCAGTCTGTATATTTTGATGTATCCAGATCATATTTTTTGTGAGGATGGTTTATCAATTATGGTTACACTCCAATATCTGTATGCATTGGAGGGTTTCGCACCCACCAGGATTTGCAGTCCCATGGATGTTCGGTCCATACGATTTGTCATGACCTTTGGACTGTCCTGCTTGTGGGAGTAGGCGGGGCCCCTGCATCCCACCCGTAGTTGGACGATCAATTTTCTGTTTAGTACTTCAACATAGTGATTTCCTGGTAAGAATTCACTCGTGTCACATCAAGTAAATCTTATTGATTAACTATCTAAATCTTATTGATTTAATGTCATGTTTTCTTTCTTTTCCTGCAATTTTATGATGCAGGTTTTGCCATGTGACATTCATCATAGAATAAACCGTTTGGTTTGCTCTACGATGGCTATTTTTGCAGGTTTCACTTCTTATGTTGTGTCAGTAACGAAGGCACTGTCCATCACTTATATTACTGGAAAAAATTGGATCAGTCTGTTGTCTGAGTTCATGCTGAATCCCTGTGATGAACTACAGTTTGGTTTAACAAAAACACCACAATTAGTCCTTCTCGCGTTTAAAAGAAATGATGAAAAAAACTTGATCACGGTCACGGATCCTAGTCAAGTTAGAAAGCTGATCATAGCAGACCAGACACGATCGCCGTTGTCTCGCATATCGGTACCACCTTCAGCAATGGATCGAGCACCGGCAGTTGCTCTAGCACTGACAGCGGCAACAACTGAGTCTGATCCAGCTGAGGATTGGGCACCGAACGCGTCAGCGGATCAGTCTGATCTACCGGAGGATCGGGCATCGACACCGGCACCTGCTCTGACACCGGCACCAGCTCTACAAGGAGCACCATCTCCGGCAGCAGCAGCGGCTTCGGCACCTGCACCAACACTTGCACTTGCATCTGCTCCGGCCCGTGCAGTTGCACTAGCAACAGACTGGGCTGCAGTTCGCACTTCATATACCAAAGTCCTTACAAAAACCGACATGTCCACCTTCTTGGTAAGCATTGGCCGCCCAAGTGCTTCGTTATTTTTTCTTTCCATGTTGTTTCACATGATTCACTGTGTTGATATAACTGTTTGGGTATGTATTCTTGTTTGCAAACAGAGAATTCCTAGAGCAACGAGGAAGTCGTTCAACAACCCGGGCGACCACGGCCAAGTTTCTCTTACCATGCGCAGCCTTGGTGTGAATGAACCTGCTCAATATACTGTAAGTACAAAGGATGGTCGCATGGTGATTGATGCTAAAGGATGGTCAAGGTTCAAATCTAAACCATATCTTGCGGCAGGGGATGATGTCAAAATCGAACTTTCTCGGCATGGAGAGCTGGTCCAAATCAACTTTGAAATTCTTCAGTAGCAGGACGCAACTGCCGAACTGATCTATCCTCCGAGAGATTTTGATGTAATAATCTGGCATGGTGAAACAAGTGTCCTGTGTGTATAAGTAGTACGACAATATTATTTATCGAATGGTATATCGTTGATAGAATTTCAACTCTGATTGCTGGTTAGGAACTGTCATTCGATTTCATTCCAACAGCTTCCGTGCTTTATTCAATTTTGTGTATTCGCCTTGCGACATCATCTAAAACCAGCGCCGTACCGATCACTTGCAATATGAAAAGCGCTGAGGTAGAACACATGGGCCCCCAAACATGCAGCGCCGGCATGCGGCCCAAAATCCAGAACCGCGAGCCTATCTGAGTATTATATTTTCAAATGAACCCCCATAAAAAAAGCTGAACCCCCATAATGCCCGTGCGTTGCAGAGGGAGTATATTTCTCGGCAAGGTGAGCCTGTCTGTGATATAAAAGATTTGTATATTTCTTTACAGAGGGAGTATCTCTCTGTCAAAATATATATTTATGTGTAACTAGTTACTCCTGTATTTCTACTTCCTTTCGCTGATATGTGGGGAAACCGGCAACGGGGTCCACGTGCCATATTCACAAATTAGAGTGCACAACTTCACGGTAGACACACCCCGGTCGTAGCACCGTAGTAATGCCCAATGAGCCATCAAATCACAACCCCCCTTTCCAGCTTTAGCAGTAAGCTGGACGGACGAAGCGGCAATATTTCACTGGGCCTGAATCCCCTTCTCCCTCGTCTGCTTGTTCAGAGAAAACCCCCTCTCAGCGATTGCATAGGGTTTTCTCATGGAGAACCAGGTACGAATTCTTCATCCATCCCCGATAAATCCAAGTCCCTTGGTCGCAGGTAATCCTAGGATGGCAGCCGCCGCTGTTGATACATTTTTCTTCCTACTGAATCTAGTGTGTTTCATTTGAAGTGCCCAAAGTGCGAGTACCCTATAGGTTTCTGCGCCCTCGGCGAGACGCCACACTTGTTCCTTCTCATCCTAACACAGCATTTTGAAATGCGTACAGTATATTCCTAGAATCCTCTTTTCTATCCGGGAGGGTGGTTTTTTTTGAACATGCTGTGTTCTCATATTATTTTTCCTGCAGTGTATTATTTGCTCTGCCAGAACACATGTACTCAAGATGCTCTGCCTTGCCATAACTGAATACACTAGTTTAATGGTCACAGTGAAGACAAGCCATGGATATAAGTTCCGAGTTGGGTTCATGAACCAAGAAGATTGCTGCTTTTTTTATGGCCGAACTTGGATAAACTTTCTCAAGTGTTGCAGACTGAAAGTTGGCGCACGAATGTTGATGGAAATAGCAGAACCTGGTCTCATCTTCACTGCGATCTTCCACCCCGACGTCGTTCCAATTGTTCATCCATGTTAGTTTTGTATCTGGTTCTTGCTTGTTGCCTCGATTACTTCTTAATCCACCTATTCTGTCTAACTAATCACAATTTAACTTTAGAAGTAGCAACGAATCTCTCACGAAGATGCTACTTCTAACTAATATTTGCTTATAATTGGTGGCACGTGTAGGTTTTTCAGAGTTAAGAAGTCTGCTCGTTTGTTACTTTGTAATAACTCGACTGTTACTGATGGCACTGAAGTTGACTAGATCGACATCCACAAGTTCCTACACTTTATTGATCATCTTGAGGTCCTTGTGGGGCGTTTCAATGGTGGAAGGCCACGTGGGATATGTGTGCCACTGCTGCCCTCGTTGAACAGGTCCAACTGTGTTGAGAAACTTATGGTACGAGCTGTTTTCTATTATATAAGTTGTTCATAAACTATTGCTTATACACAGTTTTACAGCTGTGATCTTCTTGAAACAGGAACTACCCAGTTCTATTGTTCCTATACAGATGCCTGACCATGGTCGGGTCAGACTTGCGCTTGGTCACAACATGATGTTTATGTCGACCTACTCAATTCCCCTTGGAGGTGAAAAGATACTTATTCATGGGTGGTCTCAAATAATGAAGGCCCGTCCATCTTGGAGAATAGGACAGAAGATTATGTTCATGCTTTTCCATGGCTCTAAAGCGAATATCCTATTTATTGACCACATTGCGAGATGAAGCCGCTTTCAGAAGGTTGTGGATGCGCGGGGTGGTGCCTGCGCCTTGTTCTGGGGCTTGGCAGCCTCACCCTTGGTTAACTGTAGGCAAAGTAGCACTGTTCGAGGCGTGCTTTGTACGGTTGAACCTGTATAAGTACTCATACTTCTTTCAGCTTTGGTTGTTAAGTGCCCCTGCTGGTTTCAGTTAAGGTTGTTAAGTACTCCTATTGCTTTTACAGTCTGTCATGTTTCTTCAGTCCTGTCTTCCTCCAGCCGCCAAAACCAAACCAGCGCCGGCAGGGCCGCCTGTTTCCGCCTCCCACGGCTGGCTGCGCCTCAGCGCATGCATCACCGCCCCACCGTCTCCTAAATTGTTAACGCCGACGTCCTCCGCGTGCTTTGGTGCGCTTGCCGCGGAGCCGCCCTCTCGCGTTGTTAACATGGTCAACAAACAACAGGAATCGGCAGAAGTACATGGAGAGGATGACAGTAGGGGCCCACCACGTCAGCATATGGAAAAATAAAATGCTTCCTCCTAGTGTTTTCCCGACATCTAGGACCCACGACATTGTGAGCGTATATAGTCAATAGACAAGAGAACAACACAAGATCGGCTGACACCTGGGACGTAGCTACTCGAGCAGTATTTTTTTTGTTATTGTTGAGATGGAACAGGGTTTGAACTGGGCTATGGCCCGTCTAGCCCAGGCTTATATTTTATGTTCACCATGTGAACAGCCCAGCTATTTTTTCTTTGTGAAAATGAGCCCAGTTTATTTTTTCTGAAGAATACCCAATCCAGGCCTACTTATTTTTCTACGCCCTGATGGGCTACAACTCTTTCAAGACTCCTGCAAATCTTGAAAGTAATATGAAATGGGTTGTAAATATAAAAACAGATGACAAATTGGAAATTACTTTACAATTTCTGAATTTTTTCATATTTTCAGATTCCTATTTCACTGGGCATTAACCTAATTTAAATATATCTTCAAAGTACTTTAAATCTGGCTCGACATTTCGGTATTAAAAATAGTTTGGAACCCACAGAAATATGCGAAATTGGCCCTGGCCAACCAAAAAAAATGACTGCAATAAATTGCATAACAAGTTGCCATGAGCTATATATAAATTATTAAAAAAAGAGGGAGTGGTCTGACTTGTGGGCCTGTTTAGTTGACGCGTATGCAAGATTTTTTTAGTTATTATATACGTCAACAAACAATTCTAGCAGATGTAACCGTTGGATGTCAATCCAACGGCCGTCATGTTTCTTCAAATCTCTCATCTTCTTGCTCTAGCCGCCAAAGCAGCGCCGACGGGACCGCCTGCTCCCGCCTCCCGTGGCCGGCTGTGCTGCCACGCAGGCCTCAGCGCCCCCTACTACTCCCACCGCTGGCCATGGCATCCCTCTGCTCACCCACACCCCCTGTTATTCTGTGGCGACGGCAGCCTCACACCCCAGCCGAACCGGTGAACCCTCGTACTCCTCTCCGCGCGGGCTTCCTCTACCGCGTATTCCCCGGCTCCGCGTCGTCCCCTTCCTAGGCCTCGTCGTTGTCCACCGCCGTGGTGCTCTCGGCGCGGCGTGGTCAATGTGGTCAACGACCGACTTCCATTGAAAGAGTACTGTACGTGGAGAGGCTGACAGCTGGGTCCACGACAGCCGCAAGGAAATGCCTCCTTATTATGCCGAAAATAATTATTCCTCCACCTGACAGCAGGGACCCATTGGATGGGCCACCAGTATTTCGCGAAAAAAGACGTTTCCCCCAGACTGCTGGGACCCATCGGACGGGCCACCGTATTTCGCGAAAAAAACGTTCCCCCGCTGTCAGATCGGACCCACCGGAAGTGCCTCCTTATTACGCACAAAAAAAGATGAATACCCCCTGCTAGCTGGGAACCACCTAGGTGGGAGGCTGACTTGTGGGCCTACTAAGTTGACTGGGATGGAGGCCTTTGTCAACTTTAGTGAATATATGAATGATTCTAGCTCCAGTGACCGTACGATGTCCATCCAACGGCTGTAGTGCTTCTTCAACCTCTGGTCTTCTTGCTCCAGCCGCCCAAAGCAGCGTCGGTCGTGCCGCCTGCTCCTGCCGCCGGTGGCCGGCTGTGATGCCGCGGAGGCCTCACCGCCCCTACAACTCCCACCGTTGGCCAGACAATCCCTCTACGCACCCACACCCCCTGTTATTCTGCGGCGACAGCAACCTCAGACCGCAGCCGAACGAGTGAACCCTCATACTCCTCTACACGTGGGCATCCACTGCGGCGTCTTCCCCGGCTCCGCGTCGTCCCCTTCCTAGCCTCGCCGTCGTCCACCGCCCTGGTGCTCTCAGCGCGGTGTGGTCAACATGGTCAAGGAATGACTTCCATCAGATGTGGACTGTACATGGAGAGGTTGACAGCTGGATCCACGGCCGCAGCAAGGAAGTGCCTCCTTATTACACGGAAAATAATGATTCCTCCACCTGACAGCAGGGACCCACTGGACGGGCCACCGTATTTTGTGAAAAAACGTTTCCCCCCTGACTGCTGGGACCCACCAGCTACACCTTCGCACGCAAGGAAGTGCATCCGGGCAAAAGAAAAAAAACCGATTCGCCCCCCTGACTGCTGGGACCCACCAGCTACATCTTCGCACGCAAGGAAGTGCCTGACAGTCGGGACCCACCTGGTCAAAGCATACGTAGCATTGTCATTCTGGTCGCGAATGTGTACGTACATATACTGGTCAATGTAGAGGCGCGCATGTGTCGTAGTAGAGGCACGTACGTGTCGTAGTAGAGGCCCGCACATAGCATGTACACGTACGTAAATCGGCCAGTGTGCAAGAAAGAATATACGGCCACGTATGTGTACATACGGGCGGGGTCTCAAATGCCTACTCACGCATACGTACGGCCAGGGCTCGTGTACATGGATGGATCGGAACGGAGAAACAGCGTCGTCGTCGTGTTCATGGGAAGGCAACAGAATGCATCGTGTTCCTGGGGAGGCAACGGAATGTGTCGTGTTCATTGGGAGGCAACGGAACACGTGGGAGCCAACCGGCTGGGTCGGAACGGAATGTGTTGTCATGTTCATCGGGAGGGCTTGGATGGAACAGACAATGGAAACAAGGCCTGGCTTACCGCAGAACGGAGGAAACAGCCTTGTGTTTGACCGGCCACATTCGAAACGGGATCCTGTTCATCGGGAGGGGTCTGGCGTATCGCAAAATGGAGGAAACGGACCTCCTACGGTCGAAACAGGGGTCCTGTTGATCGGGAGGGGTGTGGCATACCGCAAAACGGATGAAACAAACTTGTGTTGGA
>NC_041393.1:117416303-117436705 GCF_002162155.2 Triticum dicoccoides | reverse complement strand
TTCATCTCCATCATCGACCTCCTCCAGCCTCCACGGGCTACCATCGACCTCCTCCAGCCTCCACGGGCTCTTGTTCATCCAGCCTCCACCGCGCGCTACTCCACCGGCTACTGTTCAACCACCCCTCCACGGGCACCCCTCCATCGTCTATTGTTCATCCAGCCCTCCACGGGGTCGTCCTGTTCATCCAGAGACAACGCCACGGGGTCCTGCATCCACCCCCACCACTCACTGTTCATCCACCCCCCCTGCAACACTCACTGTTCATTCGGAGAGGTAGCATCTATCGGCTTCAGTTAGCAGCAGTAGCGAAGGAATTACTCGATCGGGTTCAGTTAACAACCATCGATCGATCGCTCGGGTTCTGTAACGCGTAGCCTGCAGTGCAATCACTCAGGTTCAGTTAGAGCCCAACGCCTCACTCGGGTTCAGTTAGAGCCAACGCCTCGCACACACGCGCGTACGTGTACGAGAGAAACACGCATCGCTCGGCCCCCGACCTCCTACCGTAACTGGGAACTCCCTGAAATTTTCCTCGCCCTCGCTTCTACCACGATTTTTTCCGTCATGGACGGCCCAAAGAATGTCATGCAGCTGCGTCTCCGGCCCGCCCAGGACGAGAAGCCCATTTTCTGTCATGATTTTTTGTCATAGAAGTAGGAGCCCACCACATCTATGATGATACCTGGTTTTGTCACAATTATCGTCATAGAAGTGTCATATGTATGATAGGAAAAAAATTCGTTCGGCCCAAAATGTCACAGATGTGTCTTTTTTTGTAGTGCACAGGCCTCCACAGGGCCAGCTCCCAGGACATCTTCTAGCCATCCGGCGCTGGCCAGAGCAGGGGCGTCCCCACCAACTACATATGCATGCCCTTCGGCCTGCTGAAGACCGGCGCCACCTACCAACAGTTCGTGTGCCTCACGTTGGTGTCTCGCGAGGCGTCTGCTCCTCGTGAGCCTCCAGGGCCTAAGGAGCCAGTCGGCCCCTAAGGGGCGAACCTCTATGGCATGTTCCGTCGACCACCCTAACGCTCCCACGGCAAAATGATTGCCAGGTGACTTTTTGGTTTGTTCAATTGAGGGCGCCCCTAGGGTTACATCATCCTTAGGCTGGTCAGGGTCCTCCCGTGCAGCAGTATCGTTTTTGCTCATGTGCTGGATCTGGTTATGCTTTGATGAAGTTTTCTTGCAGGCTAAAATTGTGTGATTGGCGCCTCGACGCCATTTGGATTGCTACGCCTCGCGCCTCTACTCTTGATTGCCCCATGACCGGGACTGGACACGGCGTCTATGCTCGGGTCCGTCCCTGCAGCGCTGCAAAACCCAAGTGACCGAGCTCTGTCTTGCGGGCCTGCTCCCGTGCACGATACCACCAGGGGTCCTTGGTGTCCTGTCCCCTCAGGGGACCTTCAGGAACAGGAGAGTAAGGGCACGACCCTAGTTATACAACTATGAATCTGGTGCTTCGCCACCTCAGGTGCCATGCACGCGGCGACTCTTCCCGTGATCATTCCATGAGGAAACCCGACATGACATCTATGCTCCGGTCCGTCCCTGCAGCACCGCTGAATCCGATTCACCAAGCTCTGACTGACGGGCCGGACCCGTACATGTCATCTCCATTCATCCTTGGTGACCAACCTCCGCATGCGATGGTCTCGGGACGACCGCCTGGTGCGCATCATCCCCACGTCATTGGATCTACTACCATGCAGGTACTACCGAGCCCCCCCGGCGTGGCCGCCTCCCGAGGTCACGGAAGAATTCATCATGGTCCAGGACCCAACGCAGCTCAGCTACTAGCGGAGAATGGGGTCCTTGTGCTTATCTCCTGGGACGCCCAATACCTCCAGTTCTACCATGGCTCCTAATATGTCCATTTTGCATCATGTTTTCCTACTATTATTTATGTTGTTTTATTGTATAATAATGCTTTTTGGAGCAATTCTAATGCCTTTTCTCTCATAATATGCAAGGTATGCACCAAGGGGGAGAATCCCGGCAGTTGGAAATCTAGAGCTGAAAAAGCTACGTCAAGCTACCTATTCTACACAACTCCAAATGAGCTGAAACTTCCCGAGGATTTTTTTATGGAATATTTAATAAATATTGGAGCAAATAAGTACTAGAGGGGGGCCACCAGGTGCGAACAACCCACCTGGGCGCGCCAAGAGGCCCAGGCGCGCCCTGGTGGGTGTTGTCCTCCTCGGCCCACCTCCGGTGCCCATCTTCTGGTATATAAGTCATTTGGACCTAGAAAAAAAATCAGAGGAGGACATTCGGGACAAAGCGCCACCGCCTTGAGGCAGAACTTGGGCAGGAGCACTTTTTCCCTCTGGCGGAGCGATTCCGCCGGGGGAATGCTATGTCTTGAGCTTGTGTTGGTTTTCCTTGAAGAGGAAAGGGTGATGCAGCAAAGTAGTGTAAGTATTTCTCTCAGTTTTTGAGAACCAAGGTATCAATCCAGTAGGAGGATCCTCAAAAGTCCCACGCACCTACACAAACAAATAAGAACCTCGCAACCAACGCAATAAAGGGGTTGTTAATCCCTTCACGGTCACTTGCAAAAGTGAGATCTGATAGAGATAATATGATAAGATAAATATTTTTTGGTATTTTTATGATATAGATTGGAAAAGTAAAGATGCAAATAAAAGTAGATTGAAAGCTTATATGATAAAAGATAGACCCGGGGGCCATAGGTTTCACTAGTGGCTTCTCTCAAGATAGCATAAGTATTACGGTGGGTGAACAAATTACTGTCAAGCAATTGATAGAAAAGCGCATAGTTATGAGATTATCTAGGCATGATCATGTATATAGGCATCATGTCCGTGACAAGTAGACCGACTCCTGCCTGCATCTACTACTATTACTCCACACATCGACCGCTATCCAGCATGCATCTAGAGTATTAAGTTCATAAAGAACAGAGTAACGCATTAAGAAAGATGACATGATGTAGAGGGATAAACTCATGCAATATGATATAAACCCCATATTTTTATCCTTGATGGCAACAATACAATACGTGCTTTGCTGCCCTTGTTGTCACTGGGAAAGGACACCGCAAGATTGAACCCAAAGCTAAGCACTTCTCCCATTGCAAGAAAGATCAATCTAGTAGGCCAAACCAAACTTTTAATTCGAAGTACTTGCAAAGATAACTTAATCACACATAAAAGAATTCAGAGGAGATTCAAATATTTCACATAGATAAACTTGATCATAAACCTACAATTCATCGGATCTCGACAAACACACCGCAAAAACAGTTACATCAAATAGATCTCCAAGAAGATCGAGGAGAACTTTGTATTGAGATTGAAAGAGAGAGAAGAAGCCATCTAGCTAATAACTATGGACCCGAAGGACTGTGGTAAACTACTCACAACTCATCGGAGAGGCCTTGGGGATGATGTAGAGGCCCTCCATGGTCGATTCCCCCTCCGGCAGAGCGCCAACGAAGGCTCCAAGATGGGATCTCACGGATACAGAAGGTTACGAAAGTGGAAATAGTTTTTCGTGGTGCTCCTCGATGGTTTCAGGGTACGTGGGTATATATAGGAGGAAGAAGTAGGTCGGTGGATGCTCGAGGGGCCCACGAGGGTGGGGTGCGCGCCCACCTGCAGGGGGGCGCACCGGGCACCCTTGTGCCCCCCTCCTCTGTTGCTTGATGTCCACTCCAAGTCCCCTGGATCACATTTGTTCCAAAAAGATCGCTCCCGAAGGTTTCATTCCGTTTGGACTCTGTTTGATATTCCTTTTCTTCGAAACACTGAAATAGGCAAAAAGACAACAATTCGGGCTGGGCCTCCGGTTAGTAGGTTAGTCCCAAAAATGATATAAAAGTGTAAAGTAAAGCCCATAAACATCCAAAATGGGTAATATAATAGCATGGAACAATAAGAAATTATAGATACGTTGGAGACGTATCAGGGAACTTCCCTCCCGAAGGGGGAAATCATCATTATCAGCATCACCAACAACTCTCTCATCTTGGGGAGGGCTATCTTTATCAACATCTTCACAGAACCAACTCCTCTCAAACCCTAGTTCACCTCTTGTGTTCAATTTTTGTATCAAAACTATAGATTGGTGCTTGTGGGTGACTAGTAGTGTTGATTACATCTTGTAGTTGATTACTATATGGTTTATTTGGTGGAAGATTATATGTTCATATCCATTATGCTATTTAATACCCCTCTGATCTTGAGCATGTTTATCATCTGTGAGTAGTTACTTTCGTTCTTGAGGTCATGGGAGAAATCATGTTGCAAGTAATCATGTGAACTTGATATGTGTTCGATATTTTGATGTTATGTATGTTGCCATTCTCTTAGTGGTGTCATGTGAACGTTGACTACATGACACTTCACCATATTTGGGCCTAAGGGAATGCATTGTGTAGTAGTTATTAGATGGTGGGTTGCGAGAGTGACAGAAGCTTAAACCCCAGTTTATGCGCTATTCTGTAAGGGACCAATTGGATCCAAAAGTTTAATGCCATGGTTAGAATTTATTATTAATACTTTTCTCATAGTTGCGGATGCTTGCGAGAGGGTTAATCATAAGTAGGAGGGTTGTTCAAGTAAGAACAACACCTAAGCACCGGTCCACCCACATATCAAATTAACAAAGTAGCGAACACGAATTAAGCCAACATGATGAAAGTGACTAGATGAAATTCCCGTGTACCCTCAAGAACACTTTGCTTATCATAAGAGACCATTTTATCCTGTCCTTTGCCTTAAAAGGATTGGGCTACCTTGTTGCACTTTTGTTACTACTATCGTTACTTGCTCATTACAAATTATCTTGCTATCAAATGTCAGGACCCCGATTCTATGCCATACCGATTTAGCATGTAACACCTCATATCACTTTGCGGCCTCACGCACGGTATTCCCACGGGTGTCGCCTTTCCATGCCCGAGACCGTTCGCGCCTTTTGGCACACGTATATGATGGTGCCGCTAGCATCCATATGACAAAGAACCCGGGCTGACATGGCTAATCGTGAACCCAAAGTGGCACCAACTTACAGGGACAGGCATACATGACCCAGCAACGAACGTGTCGGTCAGCAGCGAGTGAATCCGGGTTGTAGCAGCTGGGCTAGTAGGACTCCGGAGAATCCGGGCTGTAGTAGGCTAACAGGACTCTGGTTGACACCACGTGACATTTCCCCGAAGGGACAGACACAGGAACGAAGAAGGACACATGCCGGTCAGCCTAAATATTCCGGAGCAGTAGCAAGCTACCAGGGCTCAGTGGAAGCACTAGGAGACATTTCCCGGTAAGAGAGGCTTCTAAGGATAAACAACTAGATAGCCAGATCACACACATAGCAATACATATTACACGTATGCATAACATGCAAGTATGTGTTGTACAACATGGCATCACAACATAACTCAACAACTCATATAGATAAAGGCTCAGAAGAGCCATCATAGCATTTATTACAAGCAGAGGTCACATGACCCAACATTCAGTGCATACAAGCAACAAGCGGAAGCATTACATGTCTAAGTACACACATCTACAAATGAAGAAGGCTGAAGAGCCTGACTATCTACAACATCCGATCAAGATGGTAGCTGAGGTACAAGCTACTTGTCGAAGTCCACGAGAACACTTGTAAGACCGAAGTCTTCGCTGAAAAAAACATAAATAAAGCAACATGAGTACAAAGGTACTCAGCAAGACTTACAACAGATCCTATCATACATGCATTTGTATCAAGAAGGTAATGTGGGGTTTAGTTGTAGCAAGCCAGCTTTGACTCAGTGGCTATCCTGTTCTACGATTATGAGAAACTTCTTTTAGGTGAGATGGCGTACATGAGTCCACTAATCACCACACAATACGCTACTATGGATTCATCCCCGTCTCCCTACGAGAAGGCCATCCATAGCACTCACACTTGTCTTGAGCATTTTAGGGTATCCACTTCAAGTTGTCTATGTACCACATAAGCATCCAAGAAGTCCATAACCACGGACCCGGCTATTCAAATAGATCATGTTAACCCTGCAGGGGTGTAGTTATTCACACATGCTCTCGCCACTTACCGCCATGTACACGTCATGTATCTCGGCAACCTTCAAGCGGAAGCCTGGCGAGGGTATCGGCCACGACCTAACTAACCACACAAGACTCTAGTCCAGGTTCATCCCCTATTCGGGTTCCATCTGTAAGGAGATCCGGCCGGGGTTTCACTCACGGCCCCAAACGATCTGTGCAGAGTTCCCAAGCGCACCTCGCCGGATGGATCTACACTTGGTACACCGTGCCACTTGTGCCTAGTCTGTCCCAAGCCCACCTAGCCAAGTGCCACTTGGTAGACTACTAACACTACCTACAAACACCAGAAACTATTTGCAACTCCTGGACCGAGATCAAGTTGGTTAATAAGTTGAGAGGGGCACTTAAGCATTCCAATGTGTGGTAGTAGCGAGTCATCGGACAACATACATAGAACTCAGTGCTTACGGACGGTTCCAGTGAGACAACCCACCATGTACTCCTACATGGCCTCTCACCGCTACCTTTACCAAATCGTGTTCACACACTTAACTCTCAGCACCAGAACATATCATAACACTCCAATTCATTCCTAATGAATCAGACCTGACACAACTCTAAGCAATAGCAGGCATGGCATGGTAGGAACACAACATGGCTCAATCAACTCCTACACATGCTAGTGGGTTTCAACTATTTACTGTGGCAATGACAGGTCATGCAGAGGAATGGGTTCAACTACTGCAACATAAAGTAGTAGTTGAATCGTTGTTGTCCTAATGCAATAAAAGAGAGCAGGAGCGAGAGAGTGGGATTGTATCGGAATGAACAAGGGGGTTTTCTTGCCTGGTAGATCAACAGGGGGGCACTACTCCTCAGACAGGTACTCTGAAACACTCTCCGGAGCAGGACCTATCGAGAAGGAACGGTGTTGGCAATCAAACACAAGCATATGCAACAATATGATGCATGATCATGGCACGAATATGTGATGTTGAATGAGCTAATGCAACTAGCTTTTATTTGGATGAAGTCCATTTGAATCAAGAATTCAAATGCAACTTCAAGTTAAGCCTTGTATAAATGCCATTTTAGTTGGTTTGTCATGCATGAAACTTTTATAGATGGATAGATTGCATTTTTCTGATAATTTTTCACATATAAATTATTTCAAGCTGAGCTACGGTTGAATTTATATGAATTTTTGAAGTTTATAACAATATATGGATTTTCTTGATTTGTTTTAATTCCAGAAAAGAATAACTACGTCAGCATTGCATCATGCATGCGTCAGCAGGTCAACGGTGCTGACCAGGTCAAACCTGACGTGTGGGGTCCACACGTCGGTGTCACAGGTTAAACAGGGGGGTTTAACTTATCCTAATTGCAGGATTAGTGGCGCTGGGGCCCACTGGTCAGTGTCAGGCGTTAGGTTAGGTGGTGATTAGCACTAAGCTAATCACCTGACAACGGGGCCCACCTGATGGGCCGGCGAGGTCAACATGGTCAACCCCACCGGCATTTAGCCGCCGGCGAGGCCGAACGCGGCGGAGGGGCTCGGGAACGTCGCTCCGGCGACCAAACGCGCGGCGGAGACCACCTACGTGAAGCCCCAGCTTGCGCGCATCTAGGAGGACACGCGGGAGACCGGGGGGGTGCCGGAGCTCGCCGGAGCAGAGCTCGCGGCAGCGGCCGGAGCACGTCCAAGTGCGGTGAGGTGCTGCGGGGCACGGCGGAGTGAGCGGAGAGGCTCTACGGCCTCCTGGCATCACCAGGAGCATGGTGACATGCTCGGTTGCGGGCTGCGGTGGCCAGGGCGACGGCGGCGACATGGACGGCGGCGAGGAGCTACGTTCGTGGAGGGGGATGGAGCTACGAAGCGCAAAAACGAGGGGGAGAAGAGGGGTTCGGTAGAGGAGCTCACGGCAAGGCCTTCGGTGATCTCAGCACGCTCGGGGACGGCTTGGAGGTGACGGGATGTTGGTGGCGATCTTCAGCGGCCGATGATGAAGACGACGACGGTGATGGCTCCACGGGGCGTCTGGCGGACGCGTGGCTTGACGGAGAGGACGAGAACGACGGCGCAGAGCTGTTGGACTTGTCAGAGAGGCGAGGCCGCAGCGGTGGGCGCGACAACAGCGAGCGGCGGCGACAGACACGTTTAGTCCAGCGAGAGAGACAGGGGAGGAGGGAGGCAACGGGGGTGAGAGTGAGAGGGTGGGGATCAGGGACGTGCGTGGCATCCTCAGCCAACTCCAGGCGGTCGCCGGCAAGCAGGAGGTGGCGATGCACGTGTGCGTGCGCCGTGGGCACACGCCCATGTCCTCCTGGCGCGATGGAGACGATGACTGGCGTCGGCCAGTCAGCTGGGCCGAACTGCTGGACCGATCTGGTAAGTGGCCCAGGTATGTCTCTCCCCCTTTTCTGTTTTCTTTTCTATTTCTGACATTTGTTTTGATTTAATAATAATACTAAATCATTTTATTTCCTTATGCCAATGTTTTTAGGAACTAGTGGTATTATTCTAGAGCTCCTCAACAAATGGCATAATTTTTGGACATATATTATATATATAACATATATATATCCAATGCAAATAATTATGCATTAATTCCAAATGGCCAAAATAAATATTTATGAGCTCTTAAAAATATTGGTTTGAATTTTACCTCTGACCAATATTTTCAGGGAGAGACATGACCATTTTCTTGGACCTTTTTGGAGCAATTTTTATGTGGGTTATTACCAGAAATGATTTCTGAGGGTTTCACAAATCCCCGTTTCAAATTTAAATGAAATTTAAACATGATGCACACATGACTAGCTAGTCTAGGTCATACCAGAACTAGGGATGTGACAACTCGCCCCACTTGAAAAAATCTCATCCCGAGATTCAGGGGTCGACGGAAATAAATTGGGGTACTCCAGTTGAAGACGACCTTCTCGCTCCCAAGTAGCCTCTCTCTCAGAATGATGAGACCACTGAACCTTGAGAAACTTGATGTTCTAACATCGGGTAACACGCTCTGCTTGATCAAGAATACGAACGGGGTACTCTTGATATGTGAGATTATCTTGGAGATCAAGCGTTTCGTGGTCCACTCCGCGGATGGGATCCGAGAAGCAACGCCTGAGTTGAGAGATGTGGAAGACATCGTGCACTCTGGAAAGATGTGGCGGTAGTTCCAACTGGTAGGCAACCTCTCTTCGTTTAGCAAGAATGTGAAAAGGACCAATGTAACGAGGAGCCAACTTGCCCTTGATACGGAAACGATGGGTACCCTTCAAAGGAGTAACCCGAAGGTAAGCCTTGTCACCAACTTCATAAGCCACTTCCTTATGATGACGGTCATACTGGCTCTTTTGACGAGATTGGGCTGTTTTCATATTCTCACGAATGATGCGAACTTGCTCTTCTACCTCCTGGATCATGTCCGGTACAAAGAATTGTCTTTCACCGGTTTCTGACCAGTTCAAGGGTGTTCGACATCTTTGTCCATAGAGAATCTCAAAAGGAGCTTTCTTAAGACTGGATTGATAGCTATTGTTATAAGTAAACTCGGCAAAAGGAAGACATTTCTCCCAATCCATACCGAATGAGATAACGCAAGCTCTAAGCATGTCTTCAAGAATTTGGTTGACCCTTTCCACCTGACCACTCGACTGAGGGTGGAAAGCGGTACTGAAGGAAAGATGGGTCCCCATGGCAGTTTGGAAACTCTCCCAGAAATGAGAAGTGAAAAGACTACCACGGTCTGAATTGATCTCTAGTGGAACACCATGAAGTGAAACTATTCGAGAAATATATAAGTCAGCGAGCTGACTAGCGGTGATACTCTCTCGAACAGGTAGGAAGTGAGCCACTTTGGAAAGACGATCAATGACTACGAAGATAGCATTATTCCCTCTCTTGGTCCTCGGAAAGCCAGTGATGAAGTCCATACCAACTTTATCCCATTTCCAGTCAGGAATAGCTAAAGGCTGAAGGGTGCCAGCAGGCCTCTGATGTTCTGCCTTAACGCGATGGCAAACGTCACAGTTAGCAATGAACTCAACGATTTCTCTCTTCATCCTAGTCCACCAGAACCTCTGGCGTAGATCCTGATACATCTTAGTACTACCGGGATGAATTGTGAGAGGAGATTCATGCACCACCTTAAGGATCATTTGTCGTAGATGTTGATTCTTGGGAACCACCAAGCGATTCTCAAAGAAAACAACACCTCGATCATCTATAAATAAACTTCCACCAACTCCCTTTTTAATGCTTCTCTAGATGTGGATAACACCCCTTTCAAACTTCTGGTCAGAAATGATCTGATCCTCAAGGGTAGGTTTTGCCTCCAAGGTAGAAAGGAATCCGTGAGGAGTAATGTGAAGATTAAGCTTACAAAATTCCTCATGGAGAAGTGGTTGGCCCTGCTGCAACATAAGATTGTTGCAATAGGACTTACGACTTAGCGCATCAGCCATGACATTGGCTTTGCCCGGGGTGTAAGTAATCCCTAGATCATAATCTGAGATGACTTCCAACCAACGTCTTTGCCTAAGGTTTAAATCTGGTTGGGTGAATATATACTTGAGACTCTGGTGATCAGTGTAGATCTTGCAACGTTTACCAAGAAGGTAATGTCGCCAGGTCTTGAGTGCAAAGACTACAGCTGCAAGCTCTAGATCATGTGTAGGATAATTCTCCTCATGTGGATGCAATTGTCGAGATGCATAGGCAATCACATGACGATCCTGCATAAGAATGCAACCCAGTCCCTGTCATGAGGCGTCGCAGTAGATAACAAAGTCCTTAGTGAAATCCGGTGGCACAAGTATGGGAGCAGAGGTCAGGCGTCTTTTCAGTTCCTGAAAACTGTACTCACACTATGGGGACCACTCAAAATTTTTATCTTTTTTGAGAAGTTCTGTGAGGGGTTTGGCTACTTTCGAGAATTTTTCAACAAAACGGTGACAATAACTGGCTAGACCAAGGAAACTCCTAACTTGTTTAACCGTTTCAGGTGGAGTGCAATCAAGAACGGCCTTAACTCTCTTGGGATTGACAGCAATGCCCTTACCGGAGATTACGTGGCCTAGGTAGGTCACTTCTGGCAACCAAAATTTGCACTTGGAGAACTTGGCATAAAGATGGTGCTCTCTGAGTTTCTCTAACACAAGTCTAAGATGTTTGACATGCTCTTCCTCATTCTTTGAGTAAATAAGAATATCATCTAGGTAAACCACGACGAACTTATCTAAGTACTCCATGAAGATCGAGTTCATCAAGCGGGAGAATGTAGCTGGAGTGTTGGTTAGACCAAAAGACATGGTGGTGTACTCGTACTGACCATAACGAGTGACAAAGGCCATTTTAGGAGTGTCCCCATTTCTGATCTTGATTTGGTGGTAGCCTAACCTCAAATCCATCTTGGAAAAGACTGAGGATCCAGCGAGCTGATCATACAGGTCGTTGATCCTGGGGAGCGGATACTTGTTCTTTATCATGACCAAATTAATGGGACGATAATCTAAGGCCATCCGGTCCGTACCATCCTTCTTCTTGACAAAGAGGATGGGGCAAGCCCAAGGAGAAGAACTAGGACGTATGAAACCCTTTTGCAAGGACTCATCAAGTTGTTTCGTAAGCTCAGCTAGCTCTAAGGGTGCCATATTGTAAGGTCTCCTAGAAATTGGAGCAGTTCCTGGGATAAGATCTATGAAAAACTCTACATCTCTGTCAGGTGGAATGCCTGGAAGTTCCTATGGAAAGACATCCGGAAAGTCACGGACTACCGGGATATCTTCAAGGTCTGGAAGAGGGCTGTCATTAAGAGAATAGAGGTGGCGCTTTGCAATTCTAGTGGAGACAATGACTATCTTGCCAGATGGGTGTGTAAGCTGAACAGACCTGGTGAAACAATCAATCTTGGCATGATGAGCTATCATCCAATCCATAACCAACATGATGTTAATATACGAAGACTTGAGAGATATCAAGGAAGCAAGGAATACAAGTCTGTCAACATGGATTTCATTGCCATAACTTATCCTAGAAGTTTGCCATTTGGATCCAGGAGTTTGAATAAGTAGTGGGGAGGGCATATCACAAAATTACATGTCGTGCAAGCGGGCATAGCTTTCAGAAATGAAGGAATGAGATGCTCCAGTATCGAACAAAACCGATGTTGGATGACAGTTGACAAGGAGTGTACCAAGAACGACATCTGGATCATCATGAGCATCTTTAGCTGAGACGTGATGCACACGTCCACGTTTAGTGGGAGCTGACTTGGCACTGATCATCTTGTGTGATGGCTTACCACGACCAACAGACTTCTCGGGCTAGGGTGGAGCAACACTGGTCTGAGTGCAAATACAGGCAATGTGGCCTGGCTCTCCGCACATGTAACAAATCTTGGAGGTAGGACGTGGACCCGCATTGGCAGGCGGTCCACCAATAGGCTTGGGTGGAGCATACTGCTGAACTGGATGAGGTGCCACATAAGATGGCCTCGGTACATATCCGGGTGGAAGAGAGGAGTTCGGAACCCAAATCCGGCGCTTTTGAGAACTAGAACCGGAGGAAGAACCCAAATCACGAGTGTGCTTACGAGACTACTCGTAAGTGAGCTGAGCTGTCTCCGCATTCACTACTAGGAAAAGGCCTACTGATGGCGCACCGGTTTTGCCTACTAATGGTGCACTACCGGTGCGCCATTAGTAGCACGCCACTAGAATTTTTTACTAATGGCGCACCACTGGTGCGCCATTAGTATCTGGTATACTAATGGCTCACCAAGCAGTGCACCATTAGTATGTAACACCATGCGCCATTAGTATGCCTCCCGGGGGGCCATATGTAACCATGTGCTTTGTCATACTAATGGCGCACTCTGCCTTGATGCACCATTAGTATCCTTTGGCATACTAATGGCGCACTCTGCCTTGATGCGCCATTAGTATGAATATTTGTTTTTTTTGCTTTTCTGATTTTTGCACAGGTTACAAAATATATTATCGGACAGAATATAGATAGCAGCACACAGCAACAGCAGATTCATCGAATACAATAGAAGATTAGTCTCCGAATACAATTCATCATATTAGTCTCCGAATTCACAAGACCGAACAAAGATAAAAACATTACAAGTCTCAAGACCGCGAGTATCGAGTTTGTCTTCACATTACAAGTCGATATCGATCATCTAAACTACCATCACATAAAAGAGAGCTGTGGTCATCACGATGAGCATCATCGCGATCAAACTGGTCTTCATCCGGTTCCTCCAACGCTCCCTCCTCTCTCCCGCTAGATAGCGGGCGTATCTAGATTCGGCCTCCGCCCTAGTGGTGTACCCTTTGTAACTGTTACCGCTAAAACGGTGAACCTGTCTCCGACACTCCTCCCAGTCGTCGTAGACTCCGGGAACCTTACCCTTGTACACGACATACGACGACATCTCTATGCACAAGCCAAACAACAGACAACAAACAATACATAAGCAATATGTAAGTATGCAACAAAAGGATCGGAAGAGAAAAGCAAGACATTAATAGCACGATTCATGATCCTACTAATAAATAGCATCGATTACATCTAATTGAATGACTGTCCAAACCAAAGAGACATACGAATTCATTAAAGTTTAATTACAACATGAGCCAATCAATGTTTCAGAACTACACATCACTACTTTCGACTCGACTCATCGGACAGGAGCATGGATGAAGCCGTCGTCTGTCGTGATGGTCATGAAATCGCGGTCGTTGTCACCCTGCATTTGTAGCATTCCATCTATCTCATTGTTGGACGGTTGATATCTGAGGTAGAACTGCCCCGAGGTATGAAGGACATCTTGATGGATGATGTCCGCAAACTCCGACTGGATGCGAAAGAATTCTTGTCTGAGGTCCGCGTCCTGGGTTGCCGACAACCTCGCGGCCTAATCTTTGAGACTATCTGGTAGCAGAAGTTGATGATGGTCCCTTACGATCGCCCGCATGTGATGGAGGACGTAGTAGGCATCCTTCTGACCGCCAGGCAGCTCCTTGACGCAACAGAAATTCGTATTGTGTGAGAAGGTGTGCTTACCGTACTTACGAACTGCCCTGGTGAAGGTGCCTCCAGATTTGGCGTAGCCAGGGAGAACATCATCAAGAACTTTCTTGACATTTGTGTAGTCTATCTTGGAGTTACGGTTCGGGTCGAAATACTTGGCCATGGAATATTTCAGGCTTAAGAGGATGAGTGTGCAATGTGTGTCACTGCACAGAACACGGAATTTTAGAAAAAAAAAGAACGATCGAAATCTAAGAAATCATATGTTATGACGCGGTTAAGGGATGACTTACTCGGGAAAGTAAGCCACAAGGAAGTTATCCTTATCTGGGTTTGCCAGAATGACGCTTTCGAGGTGTGAACTCGCAACTTGGCGGTCCCCAGCGCTGCTCAAGTGCTTGGCACGCATGTAGAAGGGGTCAACTATCACGATGTCCGGGGTCTTGTCTCTAATGATCCGCATCTCCATACTCAGCGAAAACAGCCGAACAAAGGTGTAGTGCAGCGGATGAAGGTTAAACATAGCAAAGATGTCATCAAACCGCAGGACGATCGTACCCCCAATGTCGCCATCCACAAAGCCCTTGCCCTCTGGCACCTTGGCCACGAAAACCGGGTATGCCACATCATTCTCTCTGAGACGCCGCTTCTCCAAAGAAAGAACACTGTCGTGCAGACTCCACATAGCACCGATTGCAGCATTCAGCATATTTGGCGGTAGCATTGCCCTACCCGCCACATGCACGCTCCTTGAGATATCCTTAGGTGAAGGTGGCCTGTCCTGAGCACGGATTGAACTCGGTGCCGGCTGGCTCGCACCGGCGCCCTTGTTAGTCTTTCGCTTCCGTCCCTTCTTCTTGATCTCCTGTAATGGGACCGAGTTCTGCTCACAGACCACCTTCTTGAGCATGTTGGGGCTGATAATATTTCGCACCTCAGCTATCTGAGGCTCGGTGAAGGCGGGAGCTGGAGGCGTGTCCTGAGAACTGAACGCCAGACGACGCCTGTTGCAATTGGATTTCTCCGCCGTACCAGCTAGATCGCGGTCGTCTTAGTTGGGTTCTTGAGAAAGAGGCCCGCAGAACTCGTCAGCGTACCCATGTTCGGCAAAGTACTTATCAACTTTGGTAAATGTACCGTCGTCGTTGTCGTCCCCGTCCGGATCCTGTGCCATAGGGCTGTCCGGATCCTATGCCATAGGGATGTCCGACAGGTCCGGTAGCGTTGCGGCGTTCTTGCCATGGCTTGGCGCTGGCACGACTGGCGGTCTTGTCTGTGGGGTGGTGTCAACGAATCTAGCTCTTCAGCCAAAGCAGGGGCCAGTTTACGCAGGCACTGAGGGTCATCTCATCTTCTTCATCGGCCCAAGCGGGTCGAATCGTAGGTAACAGCTCGTCGCAGCCTGGCAGCACCCAAACCACTTCAACCCTATACACTGTGGGTGCCATCGGATTACCGTGGAACATGCGGTTGCCCGGTTGAACGATTCTGCCCTTGGCGACATCGACCAACTCGGCACCCATGAAGTGCAGAAGAGTGCAAGGAACGTCGGCGGCGCCCTGCGAAAACATGTACATGGCGTCAGGGATGCCCAGTCAAAGGCAAGGAGATGATGTCATCGGCCGAGAGGCTTAGTTACCGTGATGCCGTCGAGCTCGGCTAATGTCGAGGAACCGCCAACGGCGGGCGTGCAATTGACGGAGGGGGCGCTTGCTGGCGAGGTGCCGGCCGGCGTATACCCGGGTGCATTAAGCTCCAATGCCCGTGCCGGCGCCGGAGACATGAATACCGTCTCCGCCGGACACACCAATGGCGCCGCCGCCGGAGACACCAATGGCGCCGTCGGAGACACCAATGGCGCCGCCTGCGCGCTGTGCGAGTTGCTAGCTGTGAAGCTGGGAACCGGGGGAGGCCCCTGTTGGCTGCCCGCAATCCAAGTCGTCAACCCATGAATCAACGTAGGCACCATGGCGTTGAGCTTCGTTCCTAGTTGTTGTTCCACTTGTTCTTGGACAAGCTCCGGAATCCGCGCCACTTGTGCCTTGAGTTCTTCAACCTCGCGCATCTGGCTTTCCGAGCTGGTCTTTTTCTCCTTCCGCACACCAGCGGTATAGTATGACCCCCATTTTGTGGACAAGCCTTTCCCACACGACCAGCTGACGTCGGCTTAGTGAGCTTATCCTTGTTTTTCATTACGTTCAACACCCTATTTAAAGGGTTGTCGAAAGGGGAGCTCTGAGACGACCCCGCGCTACTGCTTTCAGTGTCCTGCGAAAGGAACATGAACCATTTAGAAATATTGGGGATTAATTAGAGTGCAACCATATGGAGCTAATTACGCGAGGGTGTATTCCTTACCAGAACAAGCTCAAGCGCCCTGGTCTTCGGATCCGTGGTAAGCTCCTTTGTTATCGGGTCCTCCTTGTACCGGGCCCTGACATAGTTCCTGGTCTGCTTGTTACCGCTGTATTTCTCGAAGCGGGGCAGTAGGCCTTGCTCGGCACGCTCCGCGTCCTCCTTGTCCCATATAGGCTCCGCCACTCTGTAACCGCCGGGACCGAGTTTGTGTTCCCCTAAGTTCAACTCCCACATTTCTTTCCCCCACTGACTTGATTCGGAGGTTGCACTGCTCTCGCACTTGATCTTCAACTCCTTGTACTCATCTTCGCTCATCAAAGGATATTTCGCCTTGATCTTCTCATAACTATCACCTTTATCAATCATTCTCTTCACCGCGCTTCTCCAAGTAGACAGGGCCGTGCTCATCTTCGTGAGGGCGGCACTGTTCACTTTATTCCCTGAGAGGCGTGTGTTTTCAAATTCGGCGGGGAACTTGTATCGTTTGTGCAGCTTCGTGAAGAGGAGGTTGCACAAATTCCCTCGGTCCTTATGCCTAAGGTTCTCGGTGTTGATCGAGATGGTGCTTCGGAGAATGCACCCGAGCTGAACCGAGTACCCCTTGACTATATGTTTGGGCTCCGTTGGATTCCCGTCGGAGTCCACTTGACTGAATTCTTCCTTGAGGGTGCGGAGCGCATTTGGGCGGCGGTCCTTCCTTTGCTTCTTCGGTTGGCTGCCATATGTGTGTGCGCCGCCATCATCAGTGGTGGCATCCTCGGCGGCACCATCAGTGGTGTCATCCCCGACGCCACTAGGGGTTGTGTAATCAGGATCGGTGTCTTCCGCGGCGTCCTCATAGCGGTGAGGTTGTTCCTCCATCTCTTGGGACAGCTCCCAGAATTGCTTGCCGCCCGAACCACCGGCCTCATTGTTGTGGGCCATGTTTCGCTCTAAATAGGAAAAAAGTTTGGTCAAAAAGTTGGTTATTGTCAAGGAACAAGATCATGGTCTCATCATTTAGGGTTTGTTGACATCGAGGCACCCTAAAAGCCTAAGCTTTCATCATTTAGGGTTTGTTGACGCCGAGGCACCCTAAAAGCCTAAGCATACATCATTTAGGTTCTCATCGACACCGAGGCATCCGGGGCAGCAAAGTTAAGTTTTCATCATTTAGGGTTTATCGATGCCGAGGCACCCTAGGTTGGGCCTAATCACTTGGCACTAATCACTTGGCTCTATTGCCACCTATGTTGGGTTTATCATCTAGGGTTTATCGATGCTAAGGAGAATTCTAAGTTGGGCCTAATCACTTGGCTCTATTGCCACCTATGGTTTAATGTAGCAAGAATAAAGGGGCAGTTGATCCTACTTAATTAAGTACTAAGATACCCCGGCCCATGCATTAGTCGCAAGTACCCCATATGTCCTATTTTTAGCAAAGTCATGCTAAAATTCACAGAAAATTTCAGCATGACCTTTGCTGAAAATAGGACATATGGAGTACCCGAATTTGCCGGAACGGAAGTTAATCAACATTCCGGCAAACTCAAGGGCCTCTCGGGGTACCTGCAAATTCATCACGACACGATGGTCGGAGACAAAACCCAGCAAACTAGCACCACAATGTGCCTCTACTTTCATATGGATGAAAAGGCCACATACCATATGGTCCTCAGCTTTCATATGGACAAAAATCAGCTCAACTTATGTGAGCTTCCATTCCAGATCTAATAGCAGCAAGTTGTTCACTTGTAGCTGAACTTATGTGAGCTGCCTTCAAGAAAAGAAATCTGCAGTGGCACATCTGCTCTCTGAATACATTGGCAAGAAACAAAACAACACCTAGTACCATCCATCTGCTATGGCCGTATCATGCAGTTTAACTAAGCACTAACAGGTAATTATATAACGGAAAACTTGGCACGTACGTGTCACTTAGCTTGGGCAAGCAACATACCTCGTCCTCTTGGTTAGTCCAAACAAGCTGTATGCTGAGCCTCAACTCACCAGCTGCACATTTTACAGCACCCATGAAATGAAAAACTAAACATAATTGTCAACCAACAAAACCAAAACACAAACAGGACTTCAATTTTTCACGATCAGGAAGAAAAATAGGGTTTTCAACTACTATATTCAGTTTCATGGCATCAGTTGAACAGTTGAAAAAGAACAAGCTTCATTTAAATATCTTGCTGCTAACAAACATAACTAATGTCAGTACTCAAAAAATAGAGTGACCACACAGGGAACAAACAAACTATTCACTTTTTATTTCTTCAGAATTGGACCAGACAGAGAACAACTCCTTGGAAGCAAACTGAAACCATGCTGAAACCATGCTGAAACTTTACTGAAACTACTCCTTGCAATCAAACTAAAACTACTCCTTGGAAGCAAATTGTCTTGGAAGGAGTATTGTGTGCACAAATCTACTCCAACTAGTTGCTTTCACTTAGAAATTGTTAGCACAAACAACATGAGTCATTCTTCAGACCGTTACAAATAGAAACAATGGCAACCAAGGTTAAAAACCAACAATCCTATATATTATTCTGAAACTTGATATATTGAAATCACTTAGCACTCTCTTTATGTGTTCATTCAACACTTAAAATTGAGGAAAATAATACCAACTAGGATCGGTATGACCTTCTTTTTCATTTTCTGTATGATCAATTAAATCTTCTGCAAGCTTATATGAAAAGGTTCAGCAACTTGAAATGTAACTCTTGCTTGGTGTTCCAAATCATTTGATTTATATTTTAAATAACATTAGGAATTATTTCATAATAGAATTTACCCGATGGGGGTGACGGGTGCATACGACAGAGGGGGGAACGGGTGGGGGTGGAGGAGGCTCACCACTATTGCAAACCAAACAAGTAAGCAGAGCACATGTATATACCTGTATCACTGTCTTGGAGCCAACGAACGCCTCAATTTTTCTCCAACCGTGATCGAACCTGTTACGTAGAAACACAAACAGAGAGATACATGTAACTAACGAGGACAGACAAACAAGGTAACAAGAACTCCACAGCTCAATTAAGCCTATGCTTCTTCTTTCACTCTCCTGCATAAAGTTATTGTTACTACCTGGGAGGGATTATATGCTTGTTTACCACTACTAATACCATTTTTTAATATAATCTTCATTCTCCTGCTTTTTCTTTTCTTACAAGTGTTGATGCCAAAACATTGCAACCCTGTAGTTCAAGATCAGAGTCAAAATTGACCTACACGATTGTTTACCACTACTAAGACATGGATCTAATAGCTATCTCCCCCCTTGTTCCTCATGCCTTAGTTGAATTCAGAGAAGAGAGAGCTCAGATCCTACAACAGGGATCTCTCTGGAAGATATGTGTTAACCAATTTCGACCAGTATAACCAACACAAAGCTCCCGCTCTCTCAAATTACAGATAAAACAACTTAATCTACAATTTGCTAACATGTTTAAACCAAAACATTTGCTCATGAAAAATATTCAACCTACAATTTGTAAACATTTGCCCTTAGAGGCATTATCACAAACACCTATCAAGCACAATCCTCTAAAATCACGCAGCAAGCAAGAAATAACTATCATTATATTCCCACTGTATCGAATCTACATCAAGTAATCATCCACTAAAAAAATCAGGAAAAAAAATTGAACAGAGGATGCAAGAGGAAGGAGGGAGGGGGATGAGGGAAGAGGGAGGAATGACGAAGGAGTGGTGGCTACCTGCCTACGGACTGGTCGCCGGCGTAGCTCCGGGCGGCAGCGTTGCTGGGCAGGAGCGCCTGCTCCAGGGAGGCGGCGCCGCTGGTGGGAGCGGCTGCTTGATGGGGGGAGGCGCTGCTGGGGTCCTGTACCGGAGGCGGGGCAGCGGAGGGTTCGGCTGGCTGGGCGCGCCGCGGCGGCGGGCCGACAGCGGTGGCGGCGGCTAGGAACCCTAGCTGTCGCGCTCGGGAGGGAGGTTGACGCAGGC
>NC_041393.1:117415215-117415836 GCF_002162155.2 Triticum dicoccoides | reverse complement strand
GGGGGGAGGGGGACGGCGAGGGCGCGGGCGCGGGCGGAGGGTGGACGGTGAGGGAGGTGGCGCTCGGCTCGAGGAGGGGGTGTTGGAAGTGAGCACGGCCGGGGACGGCAAGCACGGGGGAAGTGGTGGTCGGTGGTGGTCAGGCGCGGGTGAGATGAGGCAGGGGAGGGATTGGGGATTTTAGTGTGGGGGGAGGCTTAGCAATGGCGCACCACCCAGGGGTGCGCCATAAGTACATCCATAGCAATGGCGCACCACCGAGGGGTGCGCCATAAGTAATTTAATCTAGCCCTACTTATCAGGTTATATACCACCTAACCCTATCTACAACAGAACCTGCCCACTAGCTCGAGTGGTCAGTACGCAGCACACACACCAGGAGGTCCTGGGTTTGATTCCCAGACTCCCCAATATTTTTTTATGCATTGAATCCTGTTTGATATTTATTTGTGTTTAAATATGTTCAGACTTGTTTAAGTCATAACAGTAATATTTTTTTATAAAAACAGTAATAATTTTTTAAAAAATATGTTCAAATTTGTTACTTAAAAATATCATCGGCGGCGGCGGTGGAGCGGGGGAGGGTGCGGGGGGTGCCCGTTGGCGGCGGTGGAGCAGGGG
>NC_041393.1:117362174-117414910 GCF_002162155.2 Triticum dicoccoides | reverse complement strand
GGGAGGGTGTGGGGGGCCGGGTGTTCGTCGGCGGCGTTGGAGCGGGGGAGGGTTGCGGTGGGTCATCAGCGGCGGTGGAGCTAGCGGGGGAGGGTGCGGGTGGGATCGAGATCGAGATGGAGGGGGAATCGAGATCGAGATGGAGGGGGATCGAGATCAAGTGTCCTCATGAATTCAAAAAGTGCCCATGAAATTTAAAAATATTCATGATATCAAAAAGTGCCCATGAAATACAATCGAGAAATGAAGACTACGATTTAAATACAATCGATCTTAGCTAGCTATCTGTTCACAATCTTCTTGCCCTTCTTTTTCGCAAATGGAGTTCTTTTGTGGAATGGACGCCCTTTAGGTAGGGTGGTCCTGCTTCTCCTTGTGGTGTGTGCTGCTACTTCATCGTCGTCGTCATGTTTGATCTTCGGGTCGTCGTACTTGTCTAAGTCTTGCTCATTGGCTACTCCATCCATTCCGATGATCTTCCTTTTGCCTCTCCTCACGACAACACGACTAGGCTTTGGCGGGTCGGTAATGAAGAAGCATTGGTCCACTTGGGAAGCCAGTACCCATGGCTCATTTTTCGCGGTGACGTTTACGCCCGCGGTCTTGGATTTGGCTTCGGGTATAACCATGGTGGTGAAATACCGGTCTTCTTTTAGGACGCTCTTGGCCCATCTGACACGGAACATCGGGACCTTCTCTCCAGCGTAGCTCAGCTTCCAGATCTCCTCGATCCTTCCGTAGTATCTATCCTTGTCGTTGCCGGTGTAGGATTCCATCGTTACCCCGGAGTTCTGATAACAATCGCTCTTCATGTCCTTGTTCTCGGTGTAGAATGTGTAGCCGTTGATATCGTACGCCTCATAGGTCATCAGGTTGTGCTCGGCGCCCTGTGACAAGGCGAATATGAGTTGTTCTTCCGCGGAAGAATCCTCATGTAAAGGGTACGACAGAAGCTTCTGCTTGAACCAACGCGTGAAACATGAGTTGTGCTCTTTGATTATATCTCCGTCCGTCCTCTGTTGGCCTCGGTCATTGTACGTCTTCTCAATAAAGGTTTTGTGCTCTACCACCCAAGGATCGACCACGTCTATGTGTTGTAGCGTGACTAGGTTTGCTCTTTCAAAGTCGGCGAGTCGACCCTCAAAGTCGACATGCATTTCGCGGCGACCCTCATGGTGACCCCATCCAGCGAGCTTGCCGAGGTGCCTGTTGACGGGCAGACCAATGGGGTTCTCGATGCCTAGATAATTTGTGCAGTAGGAGATGCACTCTTCGGTCAGAAAGCCCCTGGCTATACTTCCCTCTAGACGTGACATGTTTCGAACATATCCTTTGATGACACCATTCATCCTTTCGAACGGCATCATGCTATGCAGGAACGTCGGCCCGAGTTGGATGATATCCTCCATGATATGGACCAGCAGATGCACCATAACATCGAAGAATGCGGGCGGGAAGTACATCTCAAGCTCGCATAGTATCACCACGATCTCTTCCTGTAGCCTTCTGAGTTGCCTCACGCCAATGGACTTCCGAGAGATGACGTCGACAAAGTTGCATAGGACAAATAGCATTTCACGGACGTGCGCGTCCATGATCCCACGGATTGCAACTGGAAGTATCTGCATCATCAGCACGTGACAGTCGTGAGACTTCATCCCGCTGAACTTCTGCTTCGCTAGGTCTAGGTATCTTCTTATCTTCCCCGCGTAACCGTATGGAATTTTTACTCCTAGGAGGCAGGTGTAAAACTGCTCGATCTCCTCCTGACTTAGAGTGAAGCACGCGGGAGGGTAGTCATTTCCGGTCTTCTTGGCCTTTTTGCCTTTGCGACGACTTTCTGTGTCCTGCTTCGCCTCATCATCATCATCATTAGCGTGAAGCTCTTGCCTGATGCCCATTGATTTCAAGTCTTCCCTTGCTTTCGGCCCATCTTTGGTCCTCTCTGGCATGTTGAGCATGGTACCAAGCAGACTCTCGCACACGTTCTTCGTGATATGCATGACATCAAGGCTGTGAGGCACACGGTGGATCTTCCAGTACGGCAAGTCCCAGAAAACAGACCTCGTTTTCCATACCTTCAGCAGCGGCTCTGGCGCCTTTCGCTTCTTTCCCGGCTCTGGCGCCTTTTGCTTCTTTCCCGACAGTGGGCAGTCTTTCCAATTTTTCAACAGCTCGTCTATTTCCTCGCCGCTCCTCATACACGGGCGTTTTCGGGGTTCGGTTTCACCATCGAATAGAGCCTTGCGTTTCCTCCACGGGTCATCGTCGCAAAGCCACCTTTGATGTCCCATGAACATGGTTTTTGAATACCCGGGATCTCTATCTAGCCGGCGATACATTGTGTCATCCATGCACCTTACGCATCCAGAAAATCCGTGGACTACCTGCCCCAAGAGATATCCGTAACCGAGATAGTCGTGCACCGTCGTGAGCAGTGCGGCTCTCATAGGGAAATATTCTTTCTCTGCGGCGTCCCACGTATTGGCTGGCGTTTTCCACAGTGTGTCTAGCTCCTCCTTCAGCAGCCCCAGATACAGATTGATGTCGTTCCCTGGTTGTTTCGGCCCTTCAATTAGCATACTCATGTGAATGTACTTCCTCTTCATGCACAACCAGGGGGGAAGGTTGTACATCCACACAAAACACAGGCCAGGTGCTATGTGTGCTTATCTGGCTGCCAAACGGATTGACTCCATCGGTGCTCGCGCCCAGCACGATGTTCCTTGGATCCTTCCCAATTTCTGGGTATTCAAAGTTCAACGCTTGCCACTGGCTCGCATCCTTAGGGTGACTCAACATCTTATCTTTTTTATTTATCTCTGGATCATTTCCGTCATCTTCCCGCTTCTTCTCCTCCCTATCCGCGTGCCAACGCAGGAGCTTTGCTACCTTAGGGTCCGCAAAATACCGCTGCAGACGAGGAGTGATCGGAAAGTACCACACCGATTTTCGAGGAGCTTTCTTCCTCTTCTTGTATCGAGTGACGCCGCACACCGGACATATGGTAGACTCCGCGTGCTCGTCCCGATAAACGATGCAATTGTTCATGCACACATGGTATTTCACGTGCGGTAAATCCAGAGGACACACGATTTTCTTCGCCTCCTCGAAACTGGTCGGGCACTTGTTCCCCTTGGGAAGACGTTCGTGCCAGAATGACATGTTCTTGTTGAAGCATGCGTCGGTCATTTTGTGTTTTACCTTCATCTCCAGAGCAATGAGCGTTACTTTCAGGCGGGTATCCTTGGCCTGCATCCTTCATACAATGGAGTAACCGCGTCTATCTCTAGTTGATCCATCTTGGCTTTCTCTCGGGCGGCAGCTTTTGTGTTATCCGTCTGCTTGAGAAGCAACTCTTGAATATGAGGGTCCTGCACCCAGCCTCCATCGTCGTCTGCTCCGGCATCTTCATCTTCATGATCATGCCCTTCATCTTGATCTTCCTCATCATCACGTACAACATCTTCTACATGATGACTGTGTACAGCATCACCGCCGTGATCATGCCCTGGAGATTCTTCGTCTTCTCTCCCGCCCTCGCCGCGGTGGTACTTGTCTTGTTGCCCTTCCTCATTTCTTGCCTGCCCCCCATGGACGACATCATAGTCATCTTCATCACCTTGCCACCGATAGCCATCCATGAAACCACGCAAGAGCAGGTGGTCCCGCACCTGCCCGGAATCCGGGTCCGCAATAAGGCTCTTCAGCTTGCATCTTTGACATAGACATCTTATCTCTGTCTCGTTCTTTTGAAGCATCTCGACCTTCGCGGAGCTCAAAAACCTATTCATGATGCCTTCGGTCATCGTGCGGACCATGGTGGCCTGCGGGGTAGAGCAAAACCATATTTTAGAACCAAGAAAACATTTGGCATGACCTTCCCTAAAAATAGGACCAAAAAGAATGCATAGTGCCAAGATTCTCGCCGAAACGGAAATGAATCAACATTCCAGCAAAATATTGGCAACTATCGCATTTCAAATACCGGTACCTGCAAACACGAACATATATGCAACACCACAAACACATGCAACACCACAAACATACATAGATTTAGCTAGGCCACAAAAAGTGCTTGTGCACGTTGTTGGAGCGAGCTAGGGAGAAAAAAAGTAGATCTACATCATGAAGATAGCTTTCCCCTTACTTACCTATCAAAAAAGGTAATTTCACCACTTAATTTTGATGAATCTATGGTGGAAATGAGGTGAGGAGGAGGAGGCAGCCGAAAGCTTGGAGAAGGAGGTGGAGGGAATGAAGTGGGGAAAGTGAGTGGGTAGGTATGTGGCTGTCCAAAATATCTTGTTGGGGTCCTAGGTTACTAATGGCACACCACCAGCAAGTGCGCCATTAGTAACCCTGGTTACTAATGGCGCACCTGCAGGTGGTGCGCCATTAGTAGTTTTGCAGAAAAGTAAAAAAAGAAAATATATATACTAATGGCGCACTGTGGAAAAGTGCGCCATTAGTAGTTTAAACTAGTAATGGCGCACTGTGACACGGTGCGCCATTAGTAGTTTTGCAAAAAAGTAAAAAATGGAAAAAAATAATAGTAGTGGCGCACCGAGTGTACGGTGCGCCATTAGTATATAGTAGTGGCGCACTACTTACTTGGTGCGCCATTAGTATCGATCCTATCTATAGCCCTTTTCCTAGTAGTGATTAATGGCCTTGTTCACAAGAGCCTGGAATGTATTGCAATGGTGCAAGTGGAGATCACGACGCAACTTGGGGTTGAGACCCTTCCGGAACCTAGCCTGCTTCTTGGCATCCGTGGACACTTCTTCTGTAGCATAGCGGGCGAGGTTCTCAAACTCTCTGCTATAAGCATCAACAGCCATCTTACCCTAGGTGAAACTACAGAACTCCTCTCTCTTGCGATCAATGAGAGCCAGAGGAATGTGATGCTCGCAAAAAGCATCAGTGAAATCTCTCCAGGTAGGAATCTGACCAGCTGGAAGCATAGCCTCATAGTTTTGCCACCAAAGACTAGTAGGACCTTCCAGGTGATATGCAACATAGTTGACCTTGTCATCTTCAGCTATGTTCACGGAATGCAGCTTATGAGTGATGCTACGGAGCCAGTCATCTGCATCGAGTGGCTCAATGGAATGATGAAAGGTAGGTGGGTGCAAACGAATGAAGTCATGAATGGTCGCAGACTCTTTGAACTGATGTGCGGTGTTCTCCTCGATACGTGCCAACAAGCGGTTAGACTCACACTTGTTCCTCTCCATCTCTAACATGAACTCTGTCAACAAAAAGGCGGGTCGGGAGGATCCTCATCCCTACCATCTCCGCAGTTCTGGCTACGAGCAACATAACTTCGCTTAACTGATGGCATCCTGAGAAAACGAAAGCAAGGACGGAACCAGCATCAACTATAGGCTGTAGAATGTAGGACAAGGAAACTAGTATCTCTTGAAGTCCTAGGGCAATTCCGGCAGCATAACGCCAGTAGAATGCTCAAAATGGGACATCCTACTAAAAATGGGTAGTACAATACTTAACATCATCACTCAAGGTTCTGAGATAGTACTAAACAGACTACACCGGAAGTACTCAAAAACTGGGATATGACTCTGATCAACCAATCCTATGGGACTACAGAGTAGTAACACATGATCTGGATAGACGGAAGAGAAAGCCTAGTTCTTTAACCCTATAGGAAAGATAGGATGACTCAAATCAGAAGGGCATGAGGTATAAGGATTAAAAAGAGCCTTACGTTCCTTCCCACAATCAATTCCCATACATAACTAAAGAATTTCTAGACTCAACTTCGACCAGTTTGGCTTGGTAATCCAACAGGCAGTCAAGCTCTGATACCAAAGCTGCCAGGACCCCGATTCTATGCCATACCGATCTAGCATGTAACACATCATATCACTTTGCGGCCTCACGCACGGTATTCCCACGGGTGTCGCCTTACCATGCCCGGGACCGTTCGCACCTTTTGGCACACGTATATGATGGTGCCGCTAGCATCCATATGACAAAGAACCCGGCTGGCATGGCTAGTCGTGAACCCAAAGTGGCACTAACTTACAGGGACATGCATACATTACCCAACAACGAATGTGTCGGTCAGCAGTGAGTGAATCCGGGCTGTAGTAGCTGGGCTAGTAGGACTCCGGAGAATCCGGGCTGTAGCAGGCTAACAGGACTCCGGTAGACACCGCGTGACATTTCCCCGAAGGGATAGACACAGGAACGAAGAAGGACACATGCCGGCCAGCCTAAGTGTTCCGGAGCAGTAGCAAGCTACCAGGGCTCAGTGGAAGCACTAGGAGACATTTCCCGGTAAGAGAGGCTACTAAGGATAAACAAGTAGATAGTCAGATCCCACACATAGCAATACATATTACAAGTACGCATAACATGCAAGTATGTGTTGTACAACATGGCATCACAACATAACTCAACAACTCATATAGATAAAGGCTTAGAAGAGCCATCATAGCATTTATTACAAGCAGGGGTCACATGACCCAACATTCAGAGCATACAAGCAACAAGCGGAAGCATTACATGTCTGAGTACACACATCTACAAATGAAGAAGTCTGAAGAGCCTGACTATCTGCAACATTCGATCAAGATTGTAGCTGAGGTACAAGCTACTTGTCAAAGTCCACGAGAACACTAGTAAGACCGAAGTCTCCGCTGAAAAAAAACATAAATAAATCAGCATGAGTACAAAGGTACTAAGCAAGACTTACATCAGATCCTATCATACATGCATTTGTATCAAGAAGGTAATGTGGGGTTTAGTTGCAGCAAGCCAACTTTGACTCAGTGGCTATCCTGTTCTACGATTATGAGAAACGTCTTTGAGGTGAGATGGCGTACATGAGTCCACTAATCACCACACAATACGCTAATATGGATTCATCACCATCTCCCTACGAGAAGGCCATCCATAGCACTCACACTTGTCTTGAATATTTTAGGGTATCCACTTCAAGTTGTCTATGTACCACGTAAGCATCCAAGAAGTCCATAACCGTGGACCCGGCTATTCGAATAGATCATGTTAACCCTGCAGGGGTGTACTTCTTCACACATGCTCTTGCCACTTACCGCCATGTACACGTCATGTATCTCGGCAACCTTCAAGCGGAAGCCTAACGAGGGTGTCGGCCATGACCTAACTAACCACACAAGAGTCTAGTCCAGGTTCATCGCCTATTCGGGTTCCATCCGTAAGGAGATCCGGCCAGGGTTTCACTCACGGCCCCAAACAATGTGTGCAGGGTTCCCAAGCCCACCTCGCCGGATGGATCTATGCTTGGTACACCGTGCCACTTGTGCCTAGTTTGTCCCAAGCCCACCTGGCCGGGTGCCACTTGGTAGACTACTAACACTACCTACAAATACCAGAAACTATTTGCAACTCCTGGACCGAGATCAAGTTGGTTAATAAGTCGAGAGGGGCACTTAAGCAGTCCAATGTGTGGCAGTGGCTAATCATTGGACAACATACATAGAAATCAGTGCTTAAGGACGGTTCCAGTGAGACAACCCACCATGTACTCCTACATGGCCTCTCACCGCTACCTTTACCAAATTGTGTTCACACACTTAACTCTCAGCACCAGAACATATCATAACACTCCAATTCATTCCCAATGAATCAGACCTGACACAACTCTAAGCAATAGCAGACATGGCATGGTAGGAACACAACATGGCTAAATCAACTCCTACACATGCTAGTGGGTTTCAACTATTTACTGTGGCAATGACAGGTCATGCAGAGGAATGGGTTCAACTACCGCAACATAAAGTAGCAGTTGAATCGTTGTTGTCCTAATGCAATAAAAGAGAGCAGGAGAGAGAGAGAGAGTGGGATTGTATCAGAATGAACAAGGGGGTTTGCTTGCCTGGTAGATCAACAGGGGGCACTGCTCCTCAGACAGGTACTCTGGAACACTCTCCGGAGCAGGACCTATCGAGAAGGAACGATGTCGGAAATCAAACACAAGAATATGCAACAATATTATGCATGATCATGCAATGGATATGTGATGCTGAATGAGCTAATGCAACTAGCTTTTATAGGATGAAGTCCATTTGAATCAAGAATTCAAATGCAACTGCAAGTTAAGCCCTGTATAAATGCCATTTTAGTGTTTCACTTATACAGTAGTTATAAGTTGGTTTGTGATGCATGATACTAGTACATATGGATAGATTGCATTTTTTGATAATTTTTCATATATAAATTATTTCAATCTGAGCTACAGTTGAATTTATATGAATTTTTGAAGTTTATAACAATTTCTGGATTTTCCTGATTTGTTTTAATACCAGAAAAGAATAATTGCGTCAGCATTGCGTCATGCCTGCGTTAGTAGGTCAACGGTGCTGAATAGGTCAAACCTGACGTGTGGGGTCCACACGTCAGTGTCACAGGTTAAACAGGGGGTTTAACTTATCCTAATTGCAGGATTAGTGGCGCTCGGGCCCACTGGTCAGTGTCAGGGGTTAGGTTAGGTGGTGATTAGCACTGAGCTAATCACCTGACAACGGGGCCCACCTGACGGGTCGGCGAGTTCAACAGGGTTAACCCCATCGGCGTTTAGCCGCCGGTGAGGCCGAATGCGGCGGAGGGGCTCGGGAACGTCGCTCCGGCGACCAAATGCACGACGGAGACCACCTATGCGAAGCCCAGGCTCGCGCGCATCCAGGAGAACACGCGGGAGACCGTGGCGGTGCCGGAGCTCACTGGAGCAGAGCCCGCGGCGGCAACCGGAGCACGGCCAAGTGTGGTGAGGTGATGCGGGGTGCGGGGGAGTGAGCAGAGAGGCTCTACGGCCTCCTGGCGTCACCAGGAGCACGGTGACACGCTCGATTGCGGGCTGCGGTGGCCAGGGCGACGGCGGCGACATGGACGGCGGCTAGGAGCTATGGCTGTGGAGGGGGGATGGAGCTACGGAGTGCAAAAACGAGGGGGAGAAGAGGGGTTCGGTAGAGGAGCTCACGGCGAGGCCTTCGGTGATCTCAGCGCGCTCGGGGACGGCTTGGAGGCGACGGGATGTCGGTGGCGATCTCGGGTGGCCGATGATGAAGACGACGACGGTGACGGCTCCACGGGGCGTCCGGCGACGCGTGGCTTGACGGAGAGGACGAGGACAACGGGGCGGAGCTGTTGGACTTGTCGGAGAGGTGAGGCCGCGGCGGTGGGCATGACAACAACGAGCGGCGACGACGGGCGCGTTTAGTCCAGCGAGAGAGAGAGAGAGCGGAGGAGGCAAGGAACGGGAGTGAGAGTGAGAGGGTGGGGCTCAGGGACGTGCGTGCCGTCCTCAGCCAACTCTAGGCGGTCGACGGCAAGCAGGAGGTGGCGATGCATGTGTGCACGCGCCGCGGGCACACGCCCGTGTCCTCCTGGCGCGGTGGAGACGATGACTGGCGTCGGCGAGTCATCTGGGTCGATCTGGTAAGTGGCCCAGGTAAGTCTCTCTCCCTTTTCTGTTTTCTTTTCTATTTCTGACATTTGTTTTGATTTAATAATAGTACTAAATAATTTTATTTCCTTATGCCAACTTTTTTAGGAACTAGTGGTATTATTCCAGAGCTCCTCAACAAATGGCATAATTTTTGGACATATATTATATATAACATATATATATATCCAATGCAAATAATTATGCATTAATTCCAAGTGGCCAACATAAATATTTATGAGCTCTTAAAAATATTTGTTTGAATTTTACCTCTCACCAATATTTTCAGAGAGAGACATGAACATTTTCTTGGACCTTGTTGGAGCAATTTTTATCTGGGTTTTACCAGAAGTGATTTCTGAGGGTTTCACAAATCCCCATTTCAAATTTAAATGAAATTGAAACATGATGCACACACGACTAGCTAGGCCGGGTCATACCAGAACTAGGGATGTGACATCAAACTACTCCGCTACTTACAATTTTGGCACTTGGAGACAATACCTTGCTGAAACCTACTTGTCATTACCTTCTGCTCCTAGTTGGGTTCGATACTCTTACTTATTGAAGAGGCTACAATTTACCCCATATACTTGTGGGTCATCAAGGCTATTTTCTGGCACCGTTGCCAGGGAGTGAAGCGCTCTTGGTAAGTGGAAATTGGTAAGGAAACATTATTACTATATGCTGAAATTTATTGTCACTTGCTACTATGGAAAACAATCCTTTGAGGGGTTTGTTTGGGGTATCTTCACCTTGACCGGAACCACAATTAGTTGCCCCTCAACCTACTGCACCTAGTTAAAATGTTGAATATGAAATTCCTTCGGGTATGTGATACGTCTCCGTCGTATCTATAATTTTTGATTGTTCCATGCCAATATTCTTCAACTTTCATATACTTTTGGCAACTTTTTATACTATTTTTTGGGACTAACATATTGATCCAGTGCCCAGTGCCATTTCCTGTCTGTTGCATGTTTTATGTTTCACAGAAAACCAATATCAAACAGAATCCAAACGGGATAAAAACGGGCGGAGAATTATTTTGGAATATTTGGGATTTTCTGGAGGCAGAATCAACGCAAAACGGTGTACGAGGTGGCCACGAGACAGGGGGCGCGCCCACCCCCCTGGGCGCACCTAGCACTCTCGTGGGCCACCCGTATGGCGGTTGATGCTCTTCTTTTTCTGCAAGAAAGCTAATTTTATGAGAAAAATCTGGGCGAAAGATTCACCCCAATCGGAGTTACGGATCTCCAGATATAAAGGAAACGGTGAAGGGGCAGATTCAGAGAACGCAGAAACAGAGAGAAGATCCAATCTCGGAGGGGCTCTCGCCCCTCCCATGCCATGGGAGCCAAGGACCAGAGGGGAAACCCTTCTCCAATCTAGGGAGGAGGTCAAGGAAGAAGAAGAAGAAGAAGAAGAAGGGGGGCTCTCTCCCCCTTGCTTCCGGTGGCGTCGGAACGCTGCCGGGGCCATCATCATCACCGCGATCTTCACCAACACCTCCATCATCTTCACCAACATCTCCATCACCTTCCCCCATCTATATCCAGCGGTCCACTCTCCCGCAACCCGTTGTACCCTCTACTTGAACATGGTGCTTTATGCTTCATATTATTATCCAATGATGTGTTGCCATCCTATGATGTCTGAGTAGATTTTCGTTGTCCTATCGGTGATTGATGAATTGCTATGATTGGTTTGAGTTGCATGTTTTGTTATTGGTGCTGTCCTTGGTGCTCTCCTATCGCGCAAGTGTGAGGGATCCCCACTGTAGGGTTTGCAATATGTTCATGATTATCTTATGGTGGGTGGCGTGAGTGACAGAAGCACATACCCGAGTAAGTAGGTTGTTTGCGTATGGGATAAAGGGGACTTGATACTTTAATGCTATGGTTGAGTTTTTACCTTAATGATCTTTAGTAGTTGTGGATGCTTGCTAGAGTTCCAATCATAAGTGCATATGATCCAAGAAGAGAATGTATGTTAGCTTATGCCTCTCCCTCAAATAGAATTGCAATATTGATTATCGGTCTAGTAAAGTAGTCAATTGCTTAGGGACAATTTCACAACTCCTACCACCACTTTTCCACACTCGCTATATTTACTTTATTGTTTCTTTATCTAAACAGTCCCTACTTTTTATATACGCATTCTTTATTATCTTTCAAACCTATCCTATCACACCTACAAAGTACTTCTAGTTTCATACTTGTTCTAGGTAAAGCGAACGTCAAGCGTGCGTAGAGTTGTATCGATGGTCGATAGAAATTGAGGGAATATTTGTTCTACCTTTAGCTCCTAGTTGGGTTCGACACTCTTACTTATCAAAAGAGGCTACAGTTGATCCCGTATACTTGCGGGCTATCAAGACCTTTTTCTGGCGCCGTTGCCGGGGAGTCATAGCGTGGGGTGAATATTCTCGTGTGTGCTTGTTTGCTTTATCACTAAGTAATTTTTATTTGATGTTCTAACTTGTTCTCTATCTTTAGTTATGGATATGGAACACGAAATACCAAAAAAATTAGGTGTACTTGCTACTCATGGAGATGGGGTAACTCCTAAAACCCTTGATTCTCA
The DNA here is from genome assembly GCF_002162155.2 of Triticum dicoccoides. Taxonomy (NCBI): domain Eukaryota; kingdom Viridiplantae; phylum Streptophyta; class Magnoliopsida; order Poales; family Poaceae; genus Triticum; species Triticum dicoccoides. Next base: position 117,402,867 of record NC_041393.1, on the reverse strand, counting down.
TTATGTGAAAGATATTATGTACTACTTTGATAATCCTGAGAAAACCCCATTCAACTTTATAATGGGAGACACGTTGGATCAACGTGAATACTTTAGGGATTATCGCTCGACACAAAAAGGGAAACTATTATGGGATCAATTTATTATGTTGCGTTGGTATGCCCGGAATCTATGCTTGAGATATGATATTACTTGTTGCTCTAGGATGAAGGCTCCACACCTTCCCTTTTCATGCAAATTTAATGATAATGAAACCTTAGCTTCTTATGCTAATGGCAGATACGATTACTATGATGTGGAACAAATAGAAGAATTTATTGCTTTTAAGGCTGCTTATGAAATTGAATCTTTGTTTGAAAAGTATGAAGCTTTTGATGATGATGGTGTTTATAGGCCGGAAAATCTTGCTATACTTAGATATTGCTATGAAAATTATGAACACAATTACTATATTAATGCTTTTATGAAGAAAGTCTCCTCTGTCCAAGAAGAGACTAATATTTTGCAGGAAGCTATGGAAGAAGAAATTGATGAAACTGTGAGCTCATTGGATGAAAAAGATGATGAGGAGAGCGAAGAACAAAAGGAGGAAGAGCGGATTGATAACCCGTGCCCACCTTCTAATGAGAGTAACTCTTCACCTCATACATTGTTTAATCCCCATTCGTGCTTACCAAAGGAAGATTTCTATGATGATCGTTATGATCCCGTTGATTCTTTTGAAACATCCCTTTTTGGTGATGCTTGCTATGCTTGTGGCCAAGATGCCAATATGAATTATGCTTATGGTGATGAACTTGCTATAGTTCCTTATGTTAAACGTGAAATGGTTTCTATTGCACACATGCATGATAGTCCTATTATCTTTTTGAATTCTCCCTACTACACTATATCGGAGAAGTTTGTGCTTACTAAGGATTATATTGATGGGTTGCCTTTTACCATTGCACATGATGATTTTGATGAATGTGATATGCATGTGCTTGTTGCTCCTACTTGCAATTATTATGAGAGAGGAACTATATCTCCACCTCTCTATGGTTCCAATACAATAGAATTGCAAGAATCTGCTTATACTATGCATTGGCCTTTACTATGTGTGCATGAATTGTTCTTTTATGACATGCCGATGCATAGGAAGAGAGTTGGACTTCGTTGTTGCTTGATATATGTTACTTTGTGCTCACTACTAAATTAAAAATTATTGTTAATTAAATTTGGCTTTGATATACCTTGGGATCCGGGTGGATCCATTACTTGAGCACTAAATGCCTAGCTTAATGGCTTTAAAGAAAATGCTGCCAGGGAGACAACCCGGAAGTTTTAGACAGTCATTTATTTCTATTGAGTGCTTTCATATAGTTTTAAAACAAAAAAAATAAAGAGGGGAACCTAAAAACTTTTCAAAAAAGGAAAGTGAAAGTGAGAGAGACAAGCATTGTTGAAGTGGGAGAGCTCCTTGAACTTTGTTCATGCTCACGGAAACTTTGTGAATCTTGATTACAGAAACTTGAGGGAATATTTGTTCTACCTTTAGCTCCTCATTGGGTTCGACACTCTTACTTATCGAAAGAGGCTACAGTTGATCCCATATACTTGCGGGTTATCAGTATGTTAGAACAACTGCTAGCAAATCCTTATGCAGGAGATGGAACTGAACATCCCAATATGCACTTGATATATGTGGTTGAAATTTGTGGATTGATTAAGCTTGCATGTTTGCCCGGAGATGAAGCTAAGAAGAAGGTTTTCCCTTTATCTTTGAAGGGAAAAGCATTGACATGGTATAGGCTATGCGATGATATTGGATCTTGGAACTGGAACCATTTGAAATTGGAATTTCATCAAAAACTTTATCCTATGCATCTATATAATTTTTGGCCTCGTGAAGGAGAAAGTATCGCTCTAGGTTGGGGGAGGCTTAAGTCAATGTTATATTCATGCCCCAATCAAGAGCTATCAAGAGAAATTATTATTCAGAATTTTTATGCTCGGCTTTCTTGTAATGATCAAACCATGCTCGATACTTCTTGTACTGGTTCTTTTATGAAGAAGACTATTGAACTCCGGTGGGATCTTCTAGAAAGAATTAAACGCAGCTCTGAAGATTGGGAACTCGATGAAGCTAAAGAGTCAGGTATTGAACCTAAGTTCGATTGTGTTAAATCTTTTATGAATACCGATGATTTTCAAAAGTTTATCACTAAATTTGGAATTGACTCTGAGATAGTAGCTTCCTTCTATGAATCTTTTGCTACTCATTTTGATCTCCCTAAGGAGAAGTGGTTTAAATATCACCCACCTATTAAATAAGAAATTAAAGAAGCGGTAAAAGCTAAAGAAGAAACCATCATTTACAATGTTGATCCAGTTATTCCCACTACTTATATTGAAAAACCACCTTTCCCTGTTAGGATGAAGGAACATGCTAAAACTTCAACTGTGGTTAACAAAAGTTATGTTAGAAAACCCAAACCTTCTGAACAAATCAGAGTTGAACCTAGTGTTGCTATGGTTAAAGATCTCTTAGTTGATAATATTGATGGGCATGTTATTTACTTCTATGGTGAAGCTTCTAGAATTGCCAAACCCGAAGGAGAAGATAAACATAGACCAGTTGTTGGCATGCCTGTAGTCTCAGTTAAGATAGGAGATCACTGTTATCATGGGTTATGTGACCTAGGTGCTAGTGTGAGTGCTATTCCTTTCTCCTTATATCAAGAAATTAAAGATGAAATAGCACCTCCTGAAATAGAAGGCATAGATGTCACTATTAAACCTGCTAATAGAGATACTATATCACCAATTGGGATTCTTAGAGACGTTGAAGTCTTGTGTGGGAAAATAAAATACCCTACTGATTTTCTTGTTCCAAGCTCCCCACAAGATGACTTTTGTCCCATTATTTTTGGTTGACCTTTCTTGAACACCTTCAATGCTAAAATAGATTGTGAGAAACAAACTGTCGGTGTTAGCTTTGGTGATGAATCTCATGAATTTAATTTTTCCAAGTTTAGTAGACAACCTCAGAAGAAAGATTTACCTAGTAAGGATGAAATTATTGGTCTTGCTTCTATTGTTGTGCCTCCTACTGATCCTTTGGTATTTTCTAGACCATGAAAATGATATGTTTATGACCGACAGAAGGGAAATAGATGAACTATTCTTTAAACAGGGACCTATATTGAAACACAACTTACCTATTGAAATCCTAGGGGATCGTCCTCCACCCAAGGGCGATCACGTGTTTGAGCTTAAACATTTACCCGATACTCTTAAATATGCTTATCTTGATGAAAAGAAGATATATCCTGTTATTATTAGTGCTAACCTTTTAGAGCATGAAGAAGAGAAATTATTGAAAACTCTGAAGAAGCACCGTGCTGCTATCGGATATACTCTTGATGATCTTAAGCCGGCATTAGTCCCACTCTATGTCAGCACAAAATAAAGCTGGAGAAAGACGCTAAACCAGTTGTTAATCATCAATGACGGTTCAATCCTAAGATGAAAGAAGTGGTAAGAAATGAAATACTAAAGCTTCTGGAGGCAGGTATAATTTATCCTGTTGCTAATAGTCAGTGGGTAAGTCCTGTCCATTGTGTCCCTAAAAATGGAGGTATTACTGTTGTTCCTAATGATAAAGATGAAATGATCCCACAAAGAATTGTTACAGGTTATAGAATGGTAATTAATTTCCTAAATTAAATAAAGCTACTAGAAAAGATCAATACCCTCTACCTTTTATTGATCAAATGCTAGAAAAACTATCCAAACTTACACATTTTTGCTTTCTAGACAGTTATTCTGGTTTCTGTCAAATACCCGTGTCAAAAGAGGATCAGGATATTACCACTTTTACTTGCCCTTTCGATACCTTTGCTTATAGACGTATGCCTTTTCGTTTATGTAATGCACCTGCTACCTTTCAAAGATGTATGACTGGTTTATTCTCTGACTTTTGTGAAAAGATTGTTGAGGTTTTCATGGATGATTTCTCCGTATATGGAACTTCTTTTGATGATTTCTTAAGCAACCTTGATCGAGTATTGCAGTGATGTGAAGAAACTAACCTTGTCTTGAATTGGGAGAAGTGCCACTTTATGGTTAATGAAGGTATTGTCTTGGGGCATAAGATTTCTGAAAGAGGTATTGAAGTTGATAAAGTTAAAGTTGATGCTATTGAAAAGATCTCGTGTCCCAAGGACATCAAAGGTATGAGAAGTTTCCTTGGTCATGCCAGTTTTTATAGGAGGTTCATTAAAGACTTCTCAAAAATTTCTAGTCCCCTGACTAATCTCTTACAAAAAGATGTTCCTTTTGTCTTTCATGATGATTCTGTAGAAGCATTTGAAATACTTAAGAAAGCCTTGATTTCTGCACCTATTGTTCAGCCACCTGATTGGAATTTACCCTTTGAAATTATGTGTGATGCTAGTGATTATGCTTTAGGTGTTGTTCTAGGACAAAGAGTTCATAAGAAATTAAATTTTATCCAATATGCTAGTAAAACTCTAGACAGTGTCCAGAGAAATAATGCTACTACTGAAAAAGAAATTTTAGCAGTTGTTTTGCTTGTGATAAGTTCAGACCTTATATTGTTGATTCCAAAGTAACTGTTCACATTGATCATGCTGCTATTAAATATCTTATGGAAAATAAAGATGCTAAACCTAGTCTTATTAGATGGGTTCTCTTGCTACAAGAATTTGATTTGCATATTATTGATAGAAAGGGAGCTAAGAACCCCGTTGCAGACAACTTGTCTAGGTTAGAAAATGTTCTTGATGACCCACTACCTATTGACTAGTATAACGCCCGTGCGCTGCCACGGGCTCTTCAAAATTTATAATCAGTATTTTTCATTTATCATCCCCTCATATTGGATGATTATGGGGTGCTCTAATTAGAAACACAACAATCAAATATTAGGAAATTTCACCGAACGAACAACAACGAATAATACGATATCTATCAAACGAATAAAATGAGGTCATATTTTTGGTCCGTCATGCACTTCTTTTGAAAAGTGCCTATCCCTTTTAGAATCAACCCACTGTTTGCTCGCACGCAAAAAAAATACATCTCTAAAGTGGGGAACCGATCGGTGCCAAAAAGAACTCAAACTCCTATCCAATCTCGACTTCGTGCTCTTCCACTTCCATTGATAAAGATGGGATGTCAAGGGTTTCATCATGATGACCTCGAGCAGCCGCCGACATCCCTCCCCACATCTACCCCTACCCCCTGCTGCCGCTTGCACTGTCCTTGCTCCTCGAGGGAGCTAGGGACACAATGTTCTCTAGTATGGGCATGACCAGATCCACGAGGAGGCCACATTCTTCCATGGGAACCCAACCAAGCACACCACCCTCCGCAACCATCCAATCCCAGCCTAACAAAGTCAAGACCCGCCATCGATCCACAAATCAGGCTCGCCGCATCAAGGTTCACTGCAAGTCTGCGACGAGTCTGTAGTCGACATCTTGACTTTGGCTATCCCCATGGAAGAATCATCGGATCCTGCTTACTTTTACCATCACTTTGTCTCTTCCCAAGGCAGCGACACCACCCAGCCAATCACCACCACCGCTTGCGGCTTGTCTACATAAAATCATATGAGAAATCCCCACGGCGGTGCTGTAAGATCACCTTGGCGACCTTGACAGTGACCGACTGGTCTAAGATATAAGCTAGCCGCTCTTTGTAGAAACCAATAGAAGTAGGCATGTGACTCAGATTTGTTCTTTAGTGTGCATGCGTTTCTTGCTGCCCACCAGCTCTTGTCTACAACTTGCCTATATCTGTACCAGCTCTTGGTCTACAACTCGCCTATCTCCATGCTCAAGAATCTGGAGTGTAGTAGTTAAAAAAAAGACCAACTTTATACTCATTTGATAATTCAACGTGCATGGGCATGCACCGGATGGAATTCACGCTCTATGTAAAATCTGGAGTGTAATGACCGTGGTTGATGAATGAAAGTCTTATTTCCACAAAACAAGAAGTTAAAGGTGAATATCTTCCTCATGTGTAGAGTACAAACAAAGCATATAGTGATTGAGGTGAATACATGCCAGTACTAAAATCTTCTAATTTCTTTTGATTGAATCCAAGTTGTCTCTTTTCTTTCGATTCAGCAAAGCTAGTTCGAATAAATAGGATTGTCTATATCTTAACTCCTTTGCCAATTAAGCTTCAAAATTGCAGTCTGATTCAGAAACAATCGAACGATTGTGTCGTTAACTCCAGGAGATTCTCGTTAGATCTTAGGAACGCTGCAAGCCATCATATCATATAAGAATAAGATCGACAATTGATATGGACAGATCTTACTACAATCATATTACTACTACTCGCACACTGATAGGGACAGATCATACAAGATCGAAGGTACGTAAGACAAGGTCCTCTAGATTATGAAAAACTGTTTGCTTCGCTCATGTGAGACGGACCCCGAGCTATTCTTCAATGGCGCACCGCGCGCACATATTTGGCGGCGAAGTAACTCGTTATCCTAAGGACGTCCCCGTCAAGCCCGTCGACAGCGTCACCCTTTTCCATCTCCCCGACTGGACCTCGCCGAGTTTCCACCGTCGACGGCCTGCCGCCGCTGCATTCTGCAGCCCGAAGGAGATCAACGACGGTTTAGACGTGCACGGGTGCAGCAAAGTAGATCGACCGACGGATCGGTTGACAACACGTACCGTCGCAGGCCGCGTGGCCGTGGTGGGGGGCGGCGGTGCCCTGCGCCTCGCATTCGCAGGGCGAGACGACGCTCGTGGCGCTGGTGCCGATCTCCTCCTCCGGACGAACGAGGAGCCAGCCGTCCAAGCTGGGCGAGGGAGCCAACGGCGGCCTGCAGCACTGCTGGCTCGACTCCTTGCAGTAGGCGATCGTGCTCGCGACGGCCTCCTCCCTCGCCCGGGCGGTGCCGTCCTCGCCGGCGGCGACCCTCCCGTCCGGCTTCGTCGCCCGGCCCTTCCGTCTCCCGCGCCCGTCTGACCGCTCGTCCGCAGCACCGGCGCGCTGCAGATTTCTGGCGAACCTGTGCAGGCACCACCTTAGCACGTGGCCCTTCCGTGCGGCCGTGTCACCGCCCTCCCTCACCGGTGAGCGCGCGCTGTTCGACGAGCTGCTTCGGGCGCCGAGCAAGGAGGAGGAGGTGGACGACCTCGACGCCGGGGAGGAGCCCGGGTCGGAGGCCACCTTAGCGTCGCCAGGGCCGAACGCCGGCGACGAGGAGCTGCCCTGCTCAATGCTCGAAGCGCCGTCTGTGGTCGCTGCCGTCGCCACGGCCGGCGCCATCGCCGCCCACACGGCGCACGGGAACATCCACGACATGACGACCTGGAAGAAATGCATGGTGATCAGGAGCACTGGGGTTTGCTTGCAGGCCCTTGTGCACGTAGTACGTCCTTGTATATATATACACGTCGCGATTGCGATCGCATTCGCCTCCGACTCCGGCGGTGGTTGCAGGGGGGGCACGGCGGCGTCTGCGGGCGCGTGATTTCCGAAATCCGAGATGCCACTGCGAGATTGCCAAAATCCCGTGGCTAATTTATGGAATACTCCGGCGGTTCCTTCCATATACGGAGGGAGTACTAATTACTGCACGGTTTAATTACTCGATCGCTGATTTATCGGATGAGCTAGTAATGCGGACGGATCGCCGATTTATTACCATATTCGATATTTCCTGAGTTATGGCCTTACCATACCTGGATTGATTTATCACTATACATGGATTAATTATGATTTATTACTATATGATTTATTACTATACGTGGATAGCCTTACCATACCTAGTAATAATTTAAATTTATTACCATATTCGATATTTCCCGAGTTATGGCCTTAACATACCTGGATTGGTAGCCTTTGGGGTAATTTAAATTTATTACCATATTCCATATTTACCGATTTTTGGCCTTACTATACCTGGATTGATAGCCTTTGGGGTAATTTAAATTTATTACCATATTCAAAATTTCCTGAGTTATGACCTTACCATACCTGGATTGATTTATTACTATACGTGGATTAATTATGATTTATTACTATATGATTTATTACTATACGTGGATAGCCTTACCATACCTGGTGGTAATTTAAATTTATTACCATATTCGATATTTCCCTAGTTATGGCCTTACCATATCTGGATTGATAGCCTTTGGGGTAATTTAAATTTATTACCATATAATTGCCATATTCAAAATTTCCTGAGTTATGACCTTACCATACCTGGATTGATAATTAATATACGTGGATTAATTATGATTGATTACCATAAATACGTTGGGTATTGCCGGTCAGACGAGAAAAGAGAAAAACCGGTGGGAGGGGCTGGTGGGAGGTGGGACGAAGAAAAACCGGTTGAAAATAAACCGGTTGAAAGTGGGGGGGACTATTCAACCAATTCGTCCATTAGGAGTAGAGATATATATGTCCAGAAATTTACCTGGAGCATGTACATTTAGAATTTTGTTAGCAACTCACCTGTAGAAGGCATAAAAATTGAGGTCACCAGACACAAAATTAAAAAATACATACACATCATGTATGTTCACGATCATGTGAAGTGAAAGAATTTTGAACAATAAACCGAAAAATGACGTGTTAAATTAGTCTACATTCCCAGGAGGCCAAACAGAAATCAAAAGATGTGATGTTCAGTTATCAGTCTACAAACTGAAAGGCGTGTGCTATTCATGACAGTTCTCTTGAACTTCTGATGCAAGAATGCAAATTCGAATGACAAGAATAGACGGTGCCCCTTAATATAGACCCAAAATTAATTTAGTAAACACATTGATCACAAGATTTTCCGACAGAAACAAGATAGACTTCCCGACCTAGCCCTAGAACGGAACCCGTAACGTCTACCGCCGGTCGGTCCCAAGCCCGCACTGTCGTGGGCGCCTCCCACACCGGCAGCATCCCTTCGGGGTCCCCAAGATGACGAGCGATCTGGCGCGGCGGAAAGGGTTGGCACTGAGGAGCAGCGACTCGGTCGGGAGCCTGGCCAGCGCCAGCGGCTCCCTCCATCATCGCCACCCTCGGCCACATCCAACACGGTCGTCGGCCACGAAGTGGCGGACGAGCCCGGCAGCAGGGTGTTGTCCCTCCCATCGCTTTCATGTTCGACTACTCTTCCTTGGATCGCCTACCACCACAGATGCAGGGATCCTCTTGACTCACACGCCGACCATGCCTCAACCAGCGAGCATCGGCGCATCACCGGCGCGCTCCTCTGTGCTCTCCCTCCTCTCTTCCATGGTTGGCACAAGGGAGGGATGAGACGGGCAGGAGAGAGCCTCTTTATCTAGATCAGGCAGGGGTTAGGTTTGGAAAGAGTAAATCAGCTGGAGCAATTGAGGGAAGGAGATCGGAATGGAGCAGGGCGCGATTGAAGGGTATGGCAAGAAGAACTTTTTTGGAAAGCTTTGATTCTGGTGATAATTACCATATTCGAAATTTCCTTAGTTATAGCCTTACCATACATGGATTAATTTATTACTATAATTATCATATTTGAGATTTCTAAGTTTATAGCCTTACCATATGTGGATTAATTGTGATTGATTACCATAAATACGTTGGGTATTGTCGGCCAGACGAGAAAGAGAAAAACTGGTGGGAGGGGGGTGGTGGGAGGTGGGACGAAGAAAAACCGGTTGAAAAAAACCGGTTGAAAATAAACCGGTTGAAAGTGGGGGGGACTATTCAACCAATTCGTCCATTAGGAGTAGAGATGATTGCTTTCCAGACGAACAATTAGTTGTCATAAATGCTTCTCGTATTGCTCCATGGTATGCTGATTATGCTAATTACATTATTGCTAAATTTATACCACCTAGCTTCACATAGCAGCAAAAGAAAAGGTTTTTCTATGATGTAAGACATTATTTCTAGGATGACCCACACCTTTATAAACAAGGAGTAGATGGTGTTATTAGATGTTGTGTACCTGAGCATGAACAGGAACAGATCCTATGCAAGTGTCACTCCGAGGCATATGGAGGACATCACGCGGGAGATAGAACTGCACATAAGGTATTGCAATCCGGTTTTTATTGGCCTACTCTCTTCAAAGATGCCCGTAAGTTTGCCTTGTCTTGTTATGAATGTCAAGAAATTCCTATGAACTATTCACTTGTTATTGAACCATTTGATGTTTGGGGCTTTGATTATATGGGACCGTTTCCTTCCTCTAATCGGTATACACATATTTTAGTTGTTGTTGATTACGTTACTAAGTGGGTAAAAGCTACTCCAACTAGTAGTTCTGATCATAGCACTTCTATTAAGATGCTTAAAAAAGTTATTTTTCCAAGGTTTGGAGTCCCTAGATACTTAATGACTGATGGTGGTTCACATTTTATTCATGGTGCTTTTCGTAAAATGCTTGCTAAGTATGATGTTAATCATAGAATAGCATCTCCATACCATCCACAGTCTAGTGGCCAAGTAGAATTGAGTAATAGAGAGCTTAAATCAATTTTGTAAAAGACTGTTAATAGATCTAGAAAGAATTGGTCCAAGAAACTTGATGATGCATTATGGGCCTATAAAACTGCATATAAAAATCCTATGGGTATGTCTCCATATAAAATGGTTTATGGAAAAGCATGTCACTTACCTCTCGAACTAGAACATAAGGCATATTGGGCTATTAAAGAGTTCAATTGTGATTTCAAACTTGCCGGTGAGAAGAGGCTATTTGACATTAGCTCACTTGATGAATGGAGAACATAGGACTATGAGAATGCCAAACTGTTTAAAGAAAAGGTTAAAAGATGGCATGACAAAAGGATACAAAAGCATGAGTTTAATGTAGGTGATTATGTTTTGCTATACAACTCTCGTTTAAGATTTTTTGCAGGAAAACTTCTCTCTAAATGGGAAGGTCCTTACAATATCAAAGAGGTCTATTGTTCTGGTGCCATAAAAATCAACAACTTTGGAGGCACCAATTCGAAGGTGGTGAACGGTCAAAGAATTAAACATTATATCTCAAGTAATCCCATAAATGTTGAAACCAATGTTATTGACACCGTAACCCCGGAGGAGTACATAAGGGACACTTTCCAAAATGTTTTAGACTCCGAAAAGGAATAGGTATGTGGTATGGTAAGTAAACCGACTCCAAAAAAATTCTCCGTTTTGGAATATTTAAGAAAATAGGAAAATAAGAAGTAGTCCGGGAAGGACACAAGGCGTCCACGAGGGTGGAGGGCACGCCCTACCCCCTGGGTGCACCCCCTACCTCGTGGGCACCTCGTGCCTCCGGACTCCGTTTTCTTGCACGATACTTCTTTTGGTCGGTAAAAAATCATTATATAATATCCCGAAGGTTTTGACCACCGTACCACGACAAAATCCTCTGCTTTTGTTTTGAGTTGTTTTTCTGACAGATCTAGATCACCATGACGTCTTCAAGCGCCCCCAAGTACAAGTTTTTTGAGAAGGTCATCAACCCCTACCTCGTGGAGGTGCTGCAACACCCTCAAACCATTGAGATGCATGAGGGGGTGCTGCACATCCATGATGTTGAGGGACCAAGGAGGACCGGAAGCATGGAGACAAGACTCGAAGCAATGGAGCAACAAGTTTTCAACTACCAAGGGATGGTGGAACACGGACTCAACACCAACCATATGATGATTGCAGAGTTCACCAACCACCACAAGCTGGATGCCAAGAACATTGGGGAGACCATCTTCAAGCTTCACAAGAAGATCGAGCACCTCCAAGCCCAGATATATGACCTACAAAACCAAAATTGTGAGTATGAATATAGATTCAAGAGGATGAGTTTGGCTGCAGATTTGAGGGTCCCGGAGACTCGATCATCCTTCTATGATGGTGAGCCTATGCCTTGGAAGATGGACGACGAGGCTACATCATCAACTACTCCATCATCACCACCTCCGAAGAAAGAGACATAATCACATGGGTATGGGCACTCCCCTTGGCAAGTGCCAAGCTTGGGGGAGGTTCCCCGCTATCGTATCATCATCACACTTCTATCTTTACCGTTTTTCTTAGTTTGATCCTTTTGGTTATATCTTGATCTAGTAGAATAAAGTTTAGTATGATCGAGCCTTGAGTTTTTGTGTTGATCCCTATCTATGTAATCGAGTTCGTGAGCTATATATAATAAAGATTAGTTTTGAGTCGAGGGCTTTGCTATCTTGCTATGATCTTGAGGGAATAAAAGAAAAGGAAAGAATAAAAAGAAATAAAAAAGATCGTATTGATCTTATGGAGAGTAATGACTTCACATATAAAGAGTATGATGAATAAAATTTGCTGAGAGTTGACAAACATGGCATTGGTCATCGTTGCAATTAATAGGAAGTAATAAAGAAAGAGAGGTTTTCACATATAAATATACTATCTTGGACATCTTTTATGATTGTGAGCAGACATTAAAATATGACATGCTAAAAAGTTGATGTTGGACAAGGAAGACAGCGTAATGGGTTATGTTTTGTTATATCCGAAATAAATTATATTGTCATGGATCATCCAACATGTTGAGCTTGCCTTTCTCTCTCATTCTAGCCAAACTCTTTGCACCAAGTAGAGATACTACTTGTGCTTCCACATCCTTAAACCCAGTTTTGCCATGAGAGTCCACCATACCTACCTATGCATCGAGTAAGATCCTTCAAGTAAGTTGTCATTATTGCAAGCAATAAAAAATGCTCTCTAAATATGTATGATTTATTAGTGTGGAGAAAATAAGCTTTATATGAGCTTGTGATATGGAAGAAATAAAAGTGATGAACTGCATAATAAAGGTCCCTATCACAAGTGGCAATATAAAGTGATGTTCTTTTGCATTAAGATTTTGTGCATCCAACCATAAAAGCACATGACAACCTATGCTTCCCTCTGCGAAGGGCCTATCTTTTATTTTTGTCTTCTACCTTATACAACAGTCATGGTGATCTTCACCTTTTCCTTTTATACTTTATCCTTTGGCAAGCACTATGTGTTGGAGAGATCTTGATATATATATATATATATATATATATATATATATATATATATATATATCCAATTGGATGTAGCTTTTCATAAAATATTATAGTTGACATTACCCTTGAGCTAAAAGGTTGGGAGGCGAAACTATAAGCCCCTATCTTTCTCTGTGTCCGATTAAAAATTCATACCCATAATTATTGCGTGAGTGTTAGCAATTGTGAAAGACTAAATGATAGTTGAGCATGTGGACTTGCTGAAAAGCTATTATATATTGACTCTTTCCGATGTTATGATAAATTGCAATTGCCTCAATGACTGAGATTATAGTTTGCTAGTTTTCAATGAAGTTTCCGATTCATACTTTAGATTGTGAATAGATTGTTACTTTAACATAAGGAATCATATGACAATATATATATTGTTGTTCTAAGAATGATCATGATGCCTTCATGTCCATATTTTATTTTATTGACACCTCTATCTCTAAACATGTGGACATATTTTTCGTTATCGGCTTTCGCTTGAGGACAAGCGAGGTCTAAGCTTGGGGGAGTTGATATGTCCATTTTGCGTCATGCTTTTATATAGATATTTATTGCATTATGGGCCATTACTTCACCTTATGTCACAACACTTATACCTTTTCTCTCTTATTTTACAAGGTTTACGTGAAGAGGGAGAACGTCGACAGCTAGATTCTAGGCTGGAAAAGGAGCAAATATTAGAGACCTATTCTGCACAACTCCAAAAGTCCTGAAACTCCACGAAAGTCAGTTTTGGAATTTGTTAAAAATATTGGGCAAAGAAAGCACCAGAGGGGGGCCACCCCACTATCCACGAGGGTGGCGGGCACGCCCTACCCCCCTAGGCGCGCCCCCTGCCTCGTGGGCCACCTAGAAGCCCCCCGATGCCCATCTTCTGGTATAAAGTGTCTTTTGCCCTGGAAAAAATCATAAGGAAGATTTCGGGACGAAGCGCCACCGTCTCAAGGCGGAACCTTGGCGGAACTAATCTAGGGCTCTGGCGAAGCTGTTCTGCCAGGGAAACATCCCTCTGGGAGGGGAAATCGCCACCATCATCATCACCATCGATTCTCTCATCGAGAGAGGGTCAATCTCCATCAACATCTTCACCAGCACCATCTCCTCTCAAACCCTAGTTCATATCTTGTATCCGATCTTTGTCTCAAAACCTCATATTGGTACCTGTGGGTTGCTAGTAGTGTTGATTACTCTTTGTAGTCGATGCTACTTGGTTTATTTGGTGGAAGATCATATGTTCAGATCCTTTATGCATATTAATACCCCTCTGATTATGAACATAAATATGATTTTTGAGTGTTACGTTCTTTCCCGAGGATATGGGAGAAGTCTTGTTATAAGTAGTCATGTGAATTTGGTATTGGTTCGATATTTTGATGAGATGTATGTTGTCTCTCCTCTAGTGGTGTTATGTGAACGTCTACTACATGACACTTCACCATTGTTTGGGCCTAGAGGAAGGCATTGGGAAGTAATAAGTAGATGATGGGTTGCTAGAGTGACAGAAGCTTAAACCCTAGTTTATGTGTTGCTTCATAAGGGGCTGATTTGGATCCATATGTTTCATGCTATGGTTAGTGTCGGTGTCAAAACCGGCGGATCTCGGGTAGGGGGTCCCGAACTGTGCATCTAGGCGGATGGTAACAGGAGACAAGGGAAACTATGTTTTACCCAGGTTCGGGCCCTCTTGATGGAGGTAAACCCTACGTCCTGCTTGATTGATATTGATGATGTGGGTATTACAAGAGTAGATCTACCACGAGATCAAGGAGGCTAAACCCTAGAAGCTAGCCTATGGTATGATTGTTGTTCGTCCTACGGACTAAAGCCATCCGGTTTATATAGACACTGGAGAGGGCTAGGGTTACATAGAGTCAGTTACAATGGTAGGAGATCTACATATTCATATCGCCAAGATTGCCTTCCATGCCAAGGAAAGTCCCATCCGGGCACGGGACGAAGTCTTCAATCTTGTATCTTCATAGTCTTGGAGTCCGGCCGATGATGATGGTTCGGCTATCCGGACACCCCCTAGTCCAGGACTCCCTCAGTAGCCCCCGAACCAGGCTTCAATGACGACGAGTCCGGCGGGTAAGTTGTCTTCGGCGTTTGCAAGGCGGGTTCTCCTCCATGTTCCATGTGTTAGCCGAATAGTGTCCGGTTTCTTCATAAATGTTGCGCTCCTTGGCTTCCACGTCCAATAATGGCCCTCTTCCATGTGTTGTATGAATGCGAAAAGCCGGGGTATTTTTACGTTTTATCCCCCTAGCTGCGCGAAGAAGCCGCCTATAAGAGAGGCGTGGATCCAGATCCGAATCACACCATCCTCCTTCCGCAAGTATTCATTGAAGCGCATCTGAAAACAACCCATTCCAACATGGATAGTCGATGCGGCTCCTCTTCTCGCGCTCCCAGTCCTCAGCCAGGAGATTGGAGGAGATGCTCAGTCCCGCATAGTGAGTTAATGACGCTTCAAGCAGAGGGATACCTTCCCCCAGCCTTTATGGTTCTGGTTCGAGCCAGACTGGCCACCTACAAGGGTGGGAAGTAGGCGGAGAGCGTCCCCAATCCCTCCAAAGGAGAGCGGGTATGCTTCGTCCCCTACTTAATAAGGGGACTCGGATTTCCCATACATCTGTTTCTCCGGGGGCTCCTGGAGTTCTACGGACTCCAACTTCACCACCTCACACCTGCCTCCATTTTGCACATCACGGGCTTTGTAGCTGTTTGCGAGATGTTCTTGGGCATCGAGCCCCATTTTGCACTATGGAAGAGACTGTTTTGCCTCGTACCCCGTTCTCACGAGGGGTCGATATATCAAGTGGGCGGAGCCGAAATATGGCGCATCACCGGGACCGGATATCTATCCGGAACCCCGAAGAAGGCGTCCGAAGACTGGCCTTCAGAGTGGTTCTATATGGAAGACGCCCCGCTGCCGGATCCAGTTCGGATCGGCCTCCTGGAGTTTGGCAATGCTCCTCTGAATAAACGCCTGAGTTGGCGCCTGCGGAGCCCTCAACGAGAAGATGATAGGAGCATTCACTATCTGATGGGCCAGATACGGTTACTGGCCCATTCCGGATTAACCATGATTGGAGTCATGGCCACATGCATTATGCGAGGGTGCAGCCGCTCCAATATAGGGGCCACCCCATGTGGGATTTCAACGGGGAGAATGACGCCACCCGTCATGGCCGCAAGGGGCCGGGATCGGCCGCCGATCTGGCGAAGATCCTGTCCGGCTTGTACAAGGGGGAGAAGGAGGACTTCCTCTGCATGAGTCCATTGAATGGATTCTCCATGAATAACCCTCAGAGCTGGGTAAGCGGACGTTTATATATCTGATCCGTGCTTTCAAAGATAAGTGTCTTACTTTATGATTTCGACGTAGGAACTGCGCCGGGATGTGGAGGGCATAGAAAGCCCGACTCCACAACCCGAGGATCCGGGAAGATCCCTTGATCCGGTCGCCGGAGAGGATTCGGACATAACGGTGGAACTGATTGACGGAGTATTCCACCAGCTCAGCATAGACAATGCTCTAGTCGCCAATACGACTGACTACCCCGGTTTATCCTCGGCTTCCCAGGTGAGTACGTCCGAAGTCCTGGCACCGTTACCTTTTTAATTCTTATTTTTGACCATCGTGTACCAATGGTGCTTCGCAGGAGGTGCCTTTACGGCGGGAAGCCGAGCCCGCAGCGACCGACCAACCAAGGTCAGTGCGGCCCAGCAGGCGGAAGAGGAGTGCGGCGCGAATCGAAACGTCGCCGCAAAGGTATGGCGCACCATTGTCCTTTAAGGGAAAGACTCCTGGGAGGTATATTAATGCTCGTGACTCTTCCAGGAGAAAGAGCGCTCGCCGGACTGAGTCCGGAGAGGTTGCCAACCAAGCCTCCGCCAGCCAAGCTCCAACACCTGGTCCGGAGAGGGAGGCGAGCGCAAGGCGCGAGCCGAATGCTCCTCCAAGGGAGGATGCCGACAGGTTGTCCGCCACCAGGTCTGAGGTGGAGAGCGCCATGAATCACAGGCGCCGTTGGACAATTCTTCGTGATGCGTGCTTCTCCCAGAGGCGTTGAATGCCTTTAATGCGGGAGACGCGCACATCCGTGCTACACAAGATGGTTTAACCAGACCCACGGAGCAGTATGTAAAAGACATACGGGTGAGGAATTTTAATAGTTATATATGCCAGTAGCCCCCGAGACTTAAAATAGTTAAACTAACTGATTTAAGGATCATTTGTTATGCAGGATCTAACAAAGAAGAATACCCACCTGTCCCAGGTGTTGGAAATATGCCCTAGAGGCAATAATAAATAAGTTATTATTATATTTCTTTGTTCATAATAATAGTCTTTTATTCATGCTATAACTGTATTATCCGGAAATCGTAATACACGTGTGAATACATAGACCACAATATGTCCCTAGTGAGCCTCTAGTTGACTAGCTCGTTGTGATCAACAGATAGTCATGGTTTCCTGGCTATGGACATTGGATGTCGTTGATAACGGGATCACATCATTAGGAGAATGATGTGATGGACAAGACCCAATCCTAAGCATAGCACAAAGATCGTGTAGTTCGTTTGCTAGAGCTTTGCCAATGTCAAGTATCTCTTCCTTTGACCATGAGATCGTGTAACTCCTGGATACCGTAGGAGTGCTTTGGGTGTATCAAACGTCACAACGTAACTGGGTGACTATAAAGGTGCACTATAGGTATCTCCGAAAGTATCTATTGTTTTATGCGGATCGAGACTGGGATTTGTCACTCCGTGTAAACGGAGAGGTATCTCTGGGCCCACTCGGTAGGACATCATCATAATGTGCACAATGTGACCAAGGGGTTGATCAAGGGATGATGTGTTACGGAACGAGTAAAGAGACTTGCCGGTAACGAGATTGAACAAGGTATCGGTATACCGACGATCGAATCTCGGGCAAGTACAATACCGTTAGACAAAGGGAATTGTATACGGGATCGATTGAGTCCTTGACATCGTGGTTCATCCGATGAGATCATCATGGAACATGTGGGAGCCAACATGGGTATCCAGATCCCGCTGTTCGTTATTGACCAGAGAATGTCACGGTCATGTCTGCTTGTCTCCCGAACCCGTAGGGTCTACACACTTAAGGTTCGATGACGCTAGGGTTATAAAGGAAGCTTGTATGTGGTTACCGAATGTTGTTCGGAGTCCCGGATGAGATCCCGGACGTCACGAGGAGTTCCGGAATGGTCCGGAGGTAAAGATTTATATATGGGAAGTCCTGTTTTGGTCACCGGAAAAGTTTCGGGCGATATCGGTATTGTACCGGGACCACCGGGAGGGTCCCGGGGGTCCACCAAGTGGGGCCACCTGCCCCAGAAGGTTGTGTGGGCCAAGTGTGGGAGGGGACCAGCCCCTAGGAGGGCTGGTGCGCCCCCCCACAAGGGTGCAAGGCGCAAGGGAGAGTGGGAGGGGGCAAACCCTAGTCCAGATGGGCCTTAAGGCCCATATTGGTGCGCCTCCCTCTCCTCTCCCCTCTTGGCCGCCACCCCCTTTGCCATCTAGGGCTGGCCGCACCCCTTGGGGGTGGGAAACCCTAAAGGGGGCGCATCCCCCCCTTCCCCCTATATATAGTTGAGGTTTGGGGCTGCCATACACATGAGTTCTCTCCCTCTTGGTGCAGCCCTACCTCTCTCCCTCCTCCTCCTCTCCCGTGGTGCTTGGCGAAGCCCTGCTGGATTGCCACGCTCCTCCATCACCACCACGCCGTTGTGCTGCTGTTGGATGGAGTCTTCCTCAACCTCTCCCTCTCTCCTTGCTGGATCAAGGCGTGGGAGACGTCACCGGGCTGTACGTGTGTTGAACGCGGAGGTGCCGTGCGTTCGGCATTTGATCATCGGTGATCTGAATCACGACGAGTACGACTCCATCAACCCCGTTCACTTGAACACTTCCGCTTAGCGATCTACAAGGGTATGTAGATGCACTCTCCTTCTACTCGTAGCTGGTTTCTCCATAGATAGATCTTGGTGACATGTAGGAAAATTTTGAATTTCTGCTACGTTCCCCAACAGTGGCATCAGAGCTAGGTCTATTGCGTAGATTCTTTGCACGAGTAGAACACAAAGTAGTTGTGGGCGTTGATGTTGTTCAATATGCTTACCGTTACTAGTCCAATCTTGTTTCGACGGTATTGTGGGATGAAGCGGCCCGGACCGACCTTACACGTACTCTTACGTGAGACAGGTTCCACCGATTGACATGCACTTGGTGCATAAGGTGGCTAGCGGGTGCCTGTCTCTCCCACTTTAGTCGGAACGGATTCGATGAAAAGGGTCCCTATGAAGGGTAAATAGCAATTGGCATATCACGTTGTGGTTTTGCGTAGGTAAGAAACGTTCTTGCTAGAAACCCATAGCAGCCACGTAAAACATGCAAACAACAATTAGAGGACGTCTAACTTGTTTTTGCAGGGTATGCTATGTGATGTGATATGGCCAAAAGGATGTGATGAATGATATATGTGATGTATGAGATTGATCATGTTCTTGTAATAGGATTCACGACTTGCATGTCGATGAGTATGACAACCGGCAGGAGCCATAGGAGTTGTCTTAATTTATTGTATGACCTGCGTGTCATTGAAGAACGCCATGTAAACTACTTTACTTTATTGCTAAACGCGTTAGTCATAGAAGTAGAAGTAGTCATTGGCGTGACAACTTCATGAAGACACGATGATGGAGATCATGATGATGGAGATCATGGTGTCAAGCCGGTGACAAGATGATCATGGAGCCCCGAAGATGAAGATCAAAGGAGCTATATGATATTGGCCATATCATGTCACTACTCTATTTGATTGCATGTGATGTTTATCATGTTTATGCATCTTGTTTACTTAGGACGACGGTAGTAAATAAGATGATCCCTTACAAAATTTCAAGAAGTGTTCTCCCCTAACTGTGCACCGTTGCTACAGTTCGTCGCTTCTAAGCACCATGTGATGATCGGGTGTGATGGATTCTTACGTTCACATACAACGGGTGTAAGACAGTTTTACACAGCGAAAACACTTAGGGTTAACTTGACGAGCCTAGCATGTACAGACATGGCCTCGGAACACGGAGACCGAAAGGTCGAGCATGAGTCGTATAGCAGATACGATCAACATGAAGATGTTCACCGATGATGACTAGTCCGTCTCACGTGATGATCGGACACGGCCTAGTTGACTCAGATCATGTGATCACTTAGATGACCAGAGGGATGTCTATCTAAGTGGGAGTTCATAAGATGAACTTAATTATCTTGAACATAGTCAAAAGACCTTTTTGCAAATTATGTCGTAGCTCGCGCTTTAGTTCTACTATTTTAGATATGTTCCTAGAGAAAATATAGTTGAAAGTTGATAGCAGCAATTATGCGGACAATAGAAAGCTTATGTCCTTAATGCACTGCTCAGTGTGCTGAACCCCAAACGTCGTTTGTGGATGTTGCGAACATCGGACATACACGTTTTGATAACTACGTGATAGTTCAGTTAAATGGTTTAGAGTATAGGCACCAAAGACGTTTTCGAAATGTCGCGGAACATATGAGATGTTTCGAGGGCTGAAATTGGGATTTCAGGCTCGTGCCCACGTCAAGAGGTATAAGACCTCCGACGATTTTCTTAACCTGCAAACTAAGGGAGAAAACCTCAATCGTTGAGCTTGTGCTCAGATGGTTTGAGTACAACAATCACTTGAATCGAGTGGGAGTTGATCTTCCAGATGAGATAGTGATGTTTCTCCAAAGACATTGCCACCAAGCTGCTAGAGCTTCGTGATGAACTATAATATATCAGGGATAGATATGGTGATCCTTGAGGTACTCGCGATGTTTGACACCACGAAAGTAGAAATCAAGAAGGAGCATCAATTGTTGATGGTTGGTGAAACCACTAGTTTCAAGAAGGGCAAGGGCAAGAAGGGATACTTCATGAAACGGCAAATCAGCTGCTGCTCTAGTGAAGAAACCCAAGGTTGAACCCAAACCCGAGACTAAGTGCTTCTGTGATAAGGGGAATAGTCACTAGAGCGGAATTACCCTAGATACTTGGTAGATGAGAAGGCTGGCAAGGTCGATAGAAGTATATTGGATATACATTATGTTAATATGTACTTTACTAGTACTCCGAGTAGCACCAGGGTATGAGATACCGGTTCGGTTGCTAAGTGTTAGTAACTCAAAATAAAAGAGCTACGGAATAAACGGAGACTAGCTAAAGGTGAGCTGACGATATGTGTTGGAAGTGTTTCCAAGTTTGATGTGATCAAACATCGCACGCTCCCTCTACCATCAAGATTAGTATTAAACCTGAATGGTTTATTGAATCTCGATCGTAGTGATACACATTTTCATGCCAAAAGATATAAGATAGTAATGATAGTACCACTTACTTGTGGCACTGCCATGTAAGTCATATTGGTATAAAACGCATGAAGAAGCTCCATGTTGATGGATCTTTGGACTCACTCGTTTTTGAAAAGTTTGAGACATGCGAACCATGTCTATTGGTATATACGCATGAAGAAACTCCATGCAGATGGATCATTTGGACTCACTTGATTTTGAATCACTTGAGATATGCAAATCATACCACATGGGCAAGATGACTAAAAAGCCTCGTTTTCAGTAAGATGGAACAAGATAGCAACTTGTTGGAAGTAACACATTTTGATGTGTCCAATCCAATGAGTGCTGAGGCATGCAGTGAATATCGTTATGATCTTACTTCACAGATGATTCGAGTAGATGTTGAGAATATTTACTTGATGAAACACAAGTCTGAATTATTGAATGGTTCAAGTAATTTCAGAGTGAAGTAGAAGATCATTGTGACAAGAGGATAAAATGTCTATGATATGATCATAGAGATGAATATCTAAGTTACGAGTTTTGGCACACAATTAAGACTTTGTGGAAATTGTTTCGCAATTAATACCGCCTGGAACACCATAGTGTGATGGTGTGTCCGAACATCATAGTTGCACCCTATTGGATATGGTGCGTACCATGATGTCTCTTATCGAATTACCACTATTGTCCATGGGTTAGGCATTAGAGACAACCACATTCACTTTAAATAGGGCACCACGTAATTCCGTTGAGATGACACCGTATGAATTATGGTTTAGAGAAACCTAAGTTGTCGTTTCTTGAAAGTTTGGGGCTGCGACGCTTATGTGGAAAAGTTTCAGGATTGATAAGCTCGAACCCAAAGGGAATAAAATGCATCTTCATAGGACACCCAAAACAGTTGGGTATACCTCCTGTCTCAGATCCGAAAGCAATAAGGGATTGTTTCGAGAATCAGGTCCTTTCTCGAGGAAAAGTTTCTCTCGAAAGAATTGAGTGGGAGGATGGTGGAAATTTGATGAGGTTATTGAACCGTCTCTTCAACTAGTGTGTGGCAGGGCACAGGAAGTTGTTCCTGTGGCACCTACACCAATTGAAGTGGAAGCTTATGATAGTGATCATGAAGCTTCGGATCAAGTCACTACCGAACCTCGTAGGACGACAAGGACACGTACTACTTCGGAGTGGTAAGGTGATCCTGTCTTGAAGGTCATGTTGCTAGACAACAATGAACCTACGAGCTATGGAGAAGCGATGGTGGGCCCGAATTCCGACAAATGGTTAGAAGCCATGAAATCCGAGATAGTATCCATATATCAGAACAAAGCATGGACTTTGATGGACTTGCCCGATGATCGGCAATCCATTGAGATAAATGGATCTTTAAGAAAAAGACGGACGTGGACGGTAATGTCACCGTCCATGAAGCTCGACTTGTGGCGAAGAGTTTTTTTTCACAAGTTCAAGGAGTTGACTACGATGAGATTTTCTCATCCGTAGCGATGCTTAAAGCTCGTCGGAATCATGTTAGCATAAGCAGCATTTATGAAATCTGGCAGATGGATGTCAAAACGAGTTTCCTTACCAACTTTCGTAAGGAAAGGTTGTATGTGATACAATCAGAAAGGTTTTGTCGATCCTAAGGATGCTAAAAGGTATGCTAGCTCCAGCAATCCTTCTAAGGACTGGAGTAAGCATCTCGGAGTTGGAATGTGCGCTTTGATGAGATGATCAAAGATTTTGGTGTATACAAAGTTTATGAGAAACTTGTATTTCCAAAGAAGTGAGTGGGAGCACTATAGAATTTCTGATGAGTATATCAGAGATGACGTAGATTTTCTAGAAAGCATATAGGGTTATTTGAAAGGTGTTTTTCAATAGAAAACCTGGATTAAGCTACTTGAACATTGAGCATCAAGATCTATAAGGATAGATCAAAATGCTTAATAATACTTTCAAATGAGCACATACCTTGACATGATCTTGAAGGTGTTCAAGATGGACCAGTCAAAGAAGGAGTTCATGCCTGAGTTGTAAGGTACGAAGTTAAGACTTAAAGCTCGACCTCGGCAGAAAAGAGAGAAAGGACGAAGGTCGTCTCCTATGCTTTAGACGTAGGCTCTACAGTATGCTATGCTGTGTACCGCACCTGAAGTGTGCCTTGCCATGAGTCAGTCATGGGGTACAAGAGTGATCCAAGAATAGATCACAGTACAGCGGTCAAAGTTATCCTTAGTAACTAGTGGACTAAGGAATTTTATCGGTTATGGAGGTGATAAAGAGTTCGACGTAAAGAGTTACGACGATGCAAGCTTAACACCTATCCGGATAGCTCTGAGTAGAGATACCGGATACGTATAATGGAGAAACAATTTAGAATAGCTCCAAGTAGAACAGTTATTTGGAATAGCTCCAAATAGAACGTGGGAGCTACATCTAGGAGATGACATAGAGATTTGTAAAGCACACACGGATCTGAAAGGTTCAGACCCGTTGACTAAAACCTCTCTCACAAGCAGAACATGACCAAACCCCAGATCTCATTGAGTCTTGATCACATAATGATGTGAACTAGTTTAGTGACACTAGTAAACTCTTTGGATGTTGGTCACATGGTGATGTGACCTGTCAGTGTTAATCACATGGTGATGTGAACTAGATTATTGACTCTAGTGCAAGTGGGAGACTGTTGGAAATATGCCCTAGAGGCAATAATAAATAAGTTATTATTATATTTCTTTGTTCATGATAATAGTCTTTTATTCATGCTATAACTGTATTATCCGGAAATCGTAATACACGTGTGAATACATAGACCACAATATGTCCCTAGTGAGCCTCTAGTTGACTAGCTCGTTGTGATCAACAGATAGTCATCGTTTCCTGGCTATGGACATTGGATGTCATTGATAACGGGATCACATCATTAGGAGAATGATGTGATGGACAAGACCCAATCCTAAGCATAGCACAAAGATCGTGTAGTTCGTTTGCTAGAGCTTTGCCAATGTCAAGTATCTCTTCCTTTGACCATGAGATCGTGTAACTCCTGGATACCGTAGGAGTGCTTTGGGTGTATCAAACGTCACAACGTAACTGGGTGACTATAAAGGTGCACTATAGGTATCTCCGAAAGTATCTATTGTTTTATGCGGATCGAGACTGGGATTTGTCACTCCGTGTAAACGGAGAGGTATCTCTGGGCCCACTCGGTAGGACATCATCATAATGTGCACAATGTGACCAAGGGGTTGATCACGGGATGATGTGTTACGGAACGAGTAAAGAGACTTGCCGGTAACGAGATTGAACAAGGTATCGGTATACCGACGATCGAATCTCGGGCAAGTACAATACCGTTAGGCAAAGGGAATTGTATACGGGATTGATTGAGTCCTTGACATCGTGGTTCAACCGATGAGATCATCGTGGAACATGTGGGAGCCAACATGGGTATCCAGATCCCGCTGTTGGTTATTGACCGGAGAATGTCTCGGTCATGTCTGCTTTTCTCCCGAACCCGTAGGGTCTACACACTTAAGGTTCGATGACGCTAGGGTTATAAAGGAAGCTTGTATGTGGTTACCGAATGTTGTTAGGAGTCCCGGATGAGATCCCGGACGTCACGAGGAGTTCCGGAATGGTCCGGAGGTAAAGATTTATATATGGGAAGTCCTGTTTTGGTCACCGGAAAAGTTTCGGGCGATATCGGTATTGTACCGGGACCACCGGGAGGGTCCCGGGGGTCCACCAAGTGGGGCCACCTGCCCCAGAAGGTTGCATGGGCCAAGTGTGGGAGGGGACCAGCCCCTAGGAGGGCTGGTGCGCCCCCCCCACAAGGGTGCAAGGCGCAAGGGAGAGTGGGAGGGGGCAAACCCTAGTCCAGATGGGCCTTAAGGCCCATATTGGTGCGCCTCCCTCTCCTCTCCCCTCTTGGCCGCCACCCCCTTTGCCATCTAGGGCTGGCCGCACCCCTTGGGGGTGGGAAACCCTAAAGGGGGCGCAGCCCCCCCTTCCCCCTATATATAGTTGAGGTTTGGGGCTGCCATACACATGAGTTCTCTCCCTCTTGGTGCAGCCCTACCTCTCTCCCTCCTCCTCCTCTCCCGTGGTGCTTAGCGAAGCCCTGCTGGATTGCCACGCTCCTCCATCACCACCACGCCGTTGTGCTGCTGTTGGATGGAGTCTTCCTCAACCTCTCCCTCTCTCCTTGCTGGATCAAGGCGTGGGAGACGTCACCGGGCTGTACGTGTGTTGAACGCGGAGGTGCCGTGCGTTCGGCATTTGATCATCGGTGATCTGAATCACGACGAGTACGACTCCATCAACCCCGTTCACTTGAACGCTTCCGCTTAGCGATCTACAAGGGTATGTAGATGCACTCTCCTTCTACTCGTAGCTGGTTTCTCCATAGATAGATCTTGGTGACACGTAGGAAAATTTTGAATTTCTGCTACGTTCCCCAACACCAGGAGCTTCAAGAATGCAAGGCCCAACTTGAGGCCGCACTAGCCACTGCCGGGGGAGCCATAGAGACCCCCTCTGGTAATTCATATTTCGAAAAGAGAAATAGTTTATGAAGTGCGGCGTGTGGATAGTCTGACAATAATATTGCAGAGGGTGCCGGACTAGATTCGGACAAGCAACATCTGCTGCGCCAGCTGAAGGCCGGCGAGAAGTTGCTTATGAGGGTGCAGCAGCAGAGGAACAAACTCCAAGATGCCAACACCCAGCTGGGCGAAGAACTAAAAGATGTTCAGGTCCAGCTGTCTAACTCCGTAAAGGAGAATCGGCGGCTTCGTCGCGGCATTTATAGTAAGTCCTTGAGCAAACTCTTTTGAAAAGAAGAGTTCGGCGAGGAAGTCGATTGACAGAAATGTGTCTGTAGGTGTGCTCACGGGTCGTCCGGCGGAGGAGATGCCTGGTTCCACGGGAGACCCTCTTCCCGAGCTGCTGCAACTTCATGAACGTGTTCGGCAGGCGATGAGCGGAGTTGTTCAGGCCTTATGGCCTTCCGTCTCCCTACCCGAGGGTCTTGGAGGGCTTGCTGAGAAGCTTCAGGGAGTATGGCGGCGTCTCCGTCTGTGGAAGATATCAGCCTGCCGTCAAGGCGCCAGGGAGGCCTGGGCCATGGTGAAGACGCGGTACCCGAAGGCTGATCCAAACCACATAGCCGAGGTCGGACCTGCGGGGCCCGATGGGAAGGAGATCCCTGTGAGCCTAATGTACGGCCAAGTAGAGTTGGTCGTGAAATATTCCCAACAGGACTGTAAATTAGACAGCCTGTTAGATGGGATTGAAGAGGAGTACAATCAGTCAGTTTGACGATGTAATTTAAAATGACATGTAAAATGCCTTCTAGCCGGATTGTAGATCGTTTGTCTTTGCGGACCTTTTCGCTTCAACCTCGGGACCCAACAGTCTGGAGTGTGTCCGAATACCCTTACGGTTATAAAAAAATGGGCATGCATGGAGACAAGGCGTAGGGGTCATAAGTGCTTTATCAGACAAGTGCCCAACTAGCTATGTTATATTACATGGTTAGTAAGAAACATCTTCCAGGGAGAATAGTTCCGTTAGGGGTTCCTTTCCCTGGGAGGCATGCCCCAAAGTGCATGACCGGACTGCGAAAAGAGCAGAAAAAGCATCTGGGGGCAGATAAATAAATAAGTAATAAATCATCTTTCAGGTCACCGACCGAATATTCCCTTAAGAACGCTAGCCTTCGGCTTCACCCAGTCTGAGGTACACATCCGGCTGACCCGGCAGTAACAATCGCAGAGGTGCTCCCTTTACCTCCTAGCCGAACAAACGGGAACGTAGGGGTAAGCACAGGAGCCAGGCAACCCGGCTTGGCCAAAACTTAAGTCATATCGATGCATATAATGGTGAGTAAAAGGTACATGCGGAAGTATGACACATGTGTTGGGCATGAAGCCCATATAAATAAGCTTCTGTTAAAGAAGCCCCCAGGTATAACGAGTGCGAGTAGCACATCGAGTGAGTGCGAACAAAGCGCAGGTCAGCCCTCAAGAGGCTTGTACTGAAAGAGGGAGGAAAAAGGAGGGAAAACAAAGACAGCGAAAAAATATGAAAGGTGGACGGAGGAAGGAGACGAACTCTGAGTCCGGCGCTAGGCGTAGAATCTTCGGAGACGGGCTGCGTTCCATGGGTTTGGCTCGAGTAGGTTGTTAGATGCGTTGCGTAGACGGTATGCACCGCCGGTAAGGACTTGGTCGATGATGAAGGGACCTTCCCACTTGGGCTTAAGTTTGTCCTTTTTCTTGTCCGCCAGGCGTAGAACTAGCTCGCCAACATTGTAAGTTTTGGCCCGTACTTCTCTGCTTTGATATCTTCGAGACTGCTGTTGATAGAATGCGGAACGGGATTTTGCCACGTCGCGCTCCTCCTCTAAGGTGTCCAAACTGTCCTGGCAATCCAACTCGGCTTCTCTTTCTTCATACATGCGCACGCGAGGTGAGTCATGAATTATATCGCAGGGCAAAACTGCCTCGGCGCCGTATACCATAGAAAATGGTGTGAATCCGGTAGTGCGGTTTGGTGTGGTCCGCAGCCCCCACTGTACTGAGTCGAGCTCCTCTACCCAGTGCGTGTTAGATTCCACTAATCTGGGTTTAATGCCGCTCATGATTAGACCATTTGCTCGTTCCACTTGACCATTAGTTTGAGGGTGGTAGACTGAAGCGTAGTCGAGCTTGATGCCCATGTTTTTGCACCAGAGTTTAACCTCGTCAGCCATGAAATTCGTGCCGTTATTAGTGATGATGCTGTGGGGGACGCCAAAACGGTGTACTACCCCGGATATGAAGTCTATTACAGGTCCGGATTCTGTCGTTTTAACCGGCTTGGCCTCTATCCATTTGGTGAATTTGTCCACCATGACCAATAAGTATTTGTGCTTGTGGGTTCCCCCTTTAAGGGGTCCAACCATGTCAAGCCCCCAGACCGCGAACGGCCAAGTGATGGGTATAGTTTTGAGGGTGGTGGGTGGCATGTGGCTTTGATTAGCAAAGAGCTGGCAACCAACGCATCGTTGGACTAAGCCTGAGCATCTGCCCGGGCTGTCGGCCAATAAAATCCTGTACGGAAGGCCTTGCCTACAAGGGCCCGGGCTGCAGCATGGTGCCCGCCGAGTCCGGCATGAATTTCAGCCAGGAGATTTCGCCCTTCCTCTTCGGAGATACACCTTTGAAGGACTCCGGTTGTGCTTTTCTTATAAAGTTCTCCCTCATGGACCTTGTAGGCTTTAGATCGCCGAACTATGCAGCGGGCCTCATTTTGGTCTTCGGGAAGTTCCTGCCTGATTAAGTAGGCTAGGAATGGTTCCGTCCATGGGCCAATTACTGCCATTATTTCGTGGGCTGAGCCACCGATTGTGTTAGAATGTTCTGTGTTGGGTGGTGCAGTTGGTTCTGGGTTGTTATTTCCAGACTCCTCTTCCCATAATACGGATGGCTTAAAGAGCCGTTCCAGGAAGATGTTTGGAGGGACGGCGTCGCGTTTAGCGCCGATGCATGCCAACACGTCTGCTGCCGGGTTATTATCCCGGGCTACATGGTGGAATTCGAGTCCTTCGAACCGGGCTGACATTTTTAGGACGGCGTTACGGTAGGCTGCCATTTTCGGATCCTTGGGATATTGCGAGGTTTGAATCCCCGCGCACCTCTAGGCGTTGAATACCCATGGAGATTGCCATCCGGAGGCCATGTAGAAGGGCCTCGTATTCGGCTGCATTGTTGGAGTCCGTGTACATTATTTGAAGTACGTATTGGACTGTGTCTCCGATTGGGGACGTCAAGACGACGCCAGTCCCCAAGCCAGCCAACATTTTGGAGCCGTCGAAATGCATGATCCAATTGGAGTATGCGCCGTACTCTTTAGGGAGTTCGGCTTCGGTCCATTCGGCGATGAAGTCAGCCAAAACTTGCGACTTTATAGCTCGCCGTGGTTTGTAGGTTATGTCAAATGGTAAGAGCTCAATGGCCCATTTTGCAATCCTGCCCGTCGCATCGCGATTATTTATAATATCGTTGAGAGGTACTTCGGAGGCCACCGTTATGGAACACTCTTGAAAGTAGTGTCACAGCTTCCGGGATGCCATGAACACCGCGTACACTATCTTTTGATAATGTGGGTACCGGGACTTGCATGGAGTTAAGACGGTGGATACGTAGTACACTGGTTTTTGAAGAGGGAATTTTTGCCCTTCTGTTTCTCGTTCGACGACGAGTACGGCGCTGACAACTTGATGTGTTGCCGCGATATATAATAACATAGGTTCACCCAAGCTGGGCGCGGCCAGGACCGGATTTGTTGCCAATATGGCCTTAATTTCTTCGAGTCCGGCCGTGGCAGCATCCGTCCATTCAAAGTGTTCGGTGCGCCGGAGGAGGCGATAGAGGGGCAGCGCCTTTTCTCCCAAACGGGAGATGAAGCGGCTTAGAGCCGCCACGTATCCCGTCAAATTTTTTATTTGTTTGAGGTCTTTTGGGATATCCAATTGTGACAGAGCCCGGATCTTGGCTGGGTTTGCTTAAATTCCTCTACCGGATACAATGAAGCCCAAGAGCTTTCCGGCTGGTACGCCGAAAACGCATTTTTCCGGGTTGAGCTTAATGCCGTATGCTCGGAGGTTGTCGAATGTAAGCCTCAAATCGTCTATTAGAGTTTCGACATGTTTGGTCTTAACGACTACATCGTCTACGTATGCCTCCACTGTTTTGCCTATCTGGGTGGCCAGACATGTCTGAATCATGCGCTGATATGTTGCGCCGGCGTTTTTCAGTCCGAAGGGCATTGTGTTGAAGCAGAATGGTCTGTACGGAGTAATGAATGCCGTTGCGGCCTGGTCTTTTTCCGCCATCTTGATTTGATGGTATCCGGAGTATGCGTCGAGGAAGCACAATGAATCGTGCCCTGTGGTGGCGTCGATGATTTGGTCGATGCGAGGGAGAGGGAAAGGATCCTTTGGACAGGCCTTGTTAAGGTCTTTGAAATCGACACAAAGGCGCCATGATTTGTCCTTTTTTGGTACCATTACCAGGTTGGCTAGCCAGTCCGGATGTTTTATATCTCTGATGAATCCGGCTTCTAAGAGTTTGGCTAGCTCCTCTCCCATTGCATGTCTTTTGGGTTCGGAAAATCACCGAAGAGCCTGTTTGACTGGCTTGAATCCTTTTAGGATATTTAGCTGTGTTCTGCCAGCCTGCGTGGGATTCCTGGCATGTCTGAAGGGTGCCAGGCAAAAATGTCCCAATTTTCTCGAAGGAATTCTCGTAGTGCGGCTTCTACATCAGGATGTAATTGTGCCCCAATGGAGGCCGTCTTTGTAGGGTCCGTTGGATGGACCTGGAATTTGACTATTTCGTCTGCTGGTTTAAAAGAGGTGGACTTAGACCTCTTATCGAGTATCACATCATCCCTATCCACCGTGGAGCGCAGCGCAGTGAGTTCCTCTACCGCTAGGGCTTCGGATAATGCCTCTAGGGCCAGTGCGACTGTCTTATTTTCAACGCGGAGTGCTATATCTGGATCACTGATAAGAGTGATTATTCCATTGGGCCCGGGCATTTTGAGCTTCATGTACCCGTAATGGGGTATAGCTTGGAAGATTGTGAATGCCTCTCGCCCTAACAAGGCGTGATATCCGCTGCCGAATGGGGCCACTTGGAACGTGACCTCTTCGGACCTGTAATTGTCCGGCGAGCCGAACACTACGTCTAGTGTCATTTTTCCTGTGCAGCGTACTTCTCGACTAGGGATTATTCCTCTGAAGGTTGTGCTGCTTCGCTCAATGCGGCTCCAGTCAATTTCCATTTTTTGGAGGGTTTCCTCGTAGATGAGGTTTAATCCGCTGCCGCCATCCATGAGTACCTTGTTAAGACAAAAGTCGTCCACTATCGGACTAAGGACCAATGCGGCTGGTGCTCGAGCTGTTCGGAATTTAGGTTCGTCGCTGGCATTGAAGGTGATAGCCGTGTCGCTCCATGGATTTGTTGTTGCTACTTGATAGACTTCGGCGAGGCTGTGGATTATTCGTTTCCGCATGTTATTTGATGTGAAAGTCTCGAAGACTGTTAATACCGTACTGGTACTGTTGGGCTGGTTGCCCGGGGCTAGAAAGCCTTCGCCACATTTGGCCACCTGCCGTAATATCCAACATGCTCGAAGGCTATGTGTTGGAGTGGCGCCCTCCGTACTGTGTATTTTACAGGGTCCGTTGAGCCATCCCTCCAGTACGGTTCCGTGCCCTTTAGGGGGTTTTTGCTTTTTGGTTTTTAACCCAGGTGTTGGAGTATGACGCACCCTTTTATTTCGAACTAGGGTTGTATTCAGGGCCGGATTGTCCCAAAACCTGGTTTCGGTTTTCCAGGCACTCTCCATCGCACAGTATTTTTGTACTATGGTCGCCAGATCGGCGAAGCGTGTAACTTCGCGATGACTTATGGTGTTCATGATTCCCTTGTCCGTGCAATTGTTGCAGAAAATTGAGATTGCGCTTTCCTCACGGCAGTCTTTTATCATGTCCATGACCAGGAGGAATCTGGCCCAGTAGTGATGTACTGTTTCATCGGGCTCTTGCCGTATTTGAGATAGATCGCTTATGTTTGGGTGGGCAGGCGGAATTAAATTCGGAACCCCGCCCGATCTGAGGCTCAAAGGCCGAGAAGTTTCCGGATTTGGAAGCTTGGATTGCTGGATGTTATCCAACAAATCTGGTCTGATGCCTGACTTTAGGTTCAGTACTTGATTGACATCCGTCCCTCCGCGGGAATCCGGCATGAAGGGATCAGGAATCCGGACATAACTGGTCTTTAACATAGAGGAAGAGTCATCGCGTTATTCCTCTACCACGAGAATGTGCTGGGTAGCCTGGGGAGAGTTAATTTCTCTCAGATTGGTTTTAAGCCCAATCTGATCGTAGTCTGTGGTGACTCCCAGGGCGGCGATGCGATTCAAGAGCTCATTTACGGAGGAGAGCTCCATCGGATCTAGCTGCTCGGCGAATTCCGAGTTGACGTGAAGATCGCTTTTGATGACTCGAGAGGTCATTGTTGGAGCGGTGGCCGAATAGGCGGTCATAAGAAAACCGCCTAGCCGGATAGTTTGGCCGGGGGCCAAAGCACCCTTGACGACGGCGCCGTCTTTAAAGATGGGAAAAGGCATCCCTCCTGATTGCGACGGCACAGAGGAACTCTCAATGAAAGCACCAATCTCGGTGTCAAAACCGGCGGATCTCGGGTAGGGGGTCCCGAACTGTGCGTCTAGGCAGATGGTAATAGGAGACAAGGGACACGATGTTTTACCCAGGTTCGGGCCCTCTTGATGGAGGTAAACCCTACATCCTACTTGATTGATATTGATGATGTGGGTATTACAAGAGTAGATCTACCACGAGATCAAGGAGGCTAAACCCTAGAAGCTAGCCTATGGTATGATTGTTGTTCGTCCTACGGACTAAAGCCATCCGGTTTATATAGACACTGGAGAGGGCTAGGGTTACATACAGTCAGTTATAATGGTAGGAGATCTACATATTCGTATCGCCAAGCTTGCCTTCCACGCCAAGGAAAGTCCCATCCGGACACGGGACGAAGTCTTCAATCTTGTATCTTCATAGTCTTGGAGTCCGGACGATGATGATGGTTCGGCTGTCCGGACACCCCCTAGTCCAGGACTCCCTCAGTTAGGTTTACCTTAATTCTTCTTTCGTAGTTGTGGATGCAAGCGAGAGAGGTTAATCAAAAGTGGGATGCTTGTCCAAGGAAGGGCAGTACCCAAGCACCGGTCCACCCACATATCAAATTATCAAAGTAACGAATGTGAATCATATGAGCATGATGAAAACTAGCTTGACGATAATTCGCATGTGTCCTTGGGAGCGCTTTCCTTTATATAAGAGTTTGTACAGGCTTGTCCTTGGCTACAAAAAGGATTGGGCCACCTTGCTGCACCTTGTTTACTTTCGTTACTTGTTACCCGTTACAAATTACCTTATCACGAAACTATCTGTTACCGATAATTTCAGTGCTTGCAGAGAATACCTTACTGAAAACCGCTTGTCATTTCCTTCTGCTACTCGTTGGGTTCGGCACTCTTACTTATCTAAAGGACTATGATAGATCCCATATACTTGTGGGTCATCAATACCCGTGATATCAAGGTGGATGGCAAGCCCATAAAGGACATCTTCTTCTCCCTCAACGAGGAAATCAACTTCCTCCATAGCCAGATCCATGACCTTCAAAGCCAAGTCTTTGAATATGAGGCAAGGTTTAAAGGTATGAGTTTGGCTACCAGTTGCAGGATCCGGGAGACTCACTCCTCCTCTTATGATGGTGAGCCTCTGATGTGGAAACCCGAGGACAACAAACCTTCTACTTCATCACCACCACCTTCTTCTACACCACCAAAAGAAAACTGAGTATTGGGTATGCGCACTTCCCTTGGCTTTCGCAAAGCTTGGGAGAGGTGCCCCGGTATCGTATCATCTCCACTTCCTTTTGCCTTTACTTTCTTAGTTCGGTCCATGGTTATCTTTTGCTTTTGGATGAATAAAAGTTTAGTTCGATCCTTTCTTTTTGTGAGTTTGCTTAGTGATCAATCCTTGTAATCGTGTGCGAGATATATAATAAAGTTTAGTTTGAGTTTTGCCTTCTTTACTTTTCTTGTTTCAATAAAAAGAAAGGAAATAAAAGAAAAAGATCATATGCTAATCTTATGGTAAGTGATGACATTACACAAGAAAAAGTATAAGTAGAAAATTTTATTGTAGATTGACAAACATAGGATTGATCAATGATGCAACACATGAAAGAATTAATAAGGGAAGAGAAGATTCACATATAGATACACTATCATGGAAATCGTTTGTGATTGTGAGCATCCATCAAAATATTATATGCCAAAATTGTTGACGTTGGACAAGGAAGACAACTTAATGATTTATGTTTGTTCATATTCACATAGAAGTTATATTGTCATAGATCCTGCAACATGTGGTGTTTGCCCCTATCTTTGCTAGCCAAAAACTCCGCACTAAGTAGAGATACTACTTGTGCATCCAAAACCCTTAAACCCTATCTTGTTTGAGAGACCACCATACCTACCTATGGATTGAGTAAGATCCTTCAAGTAAGTTGTCATCGGTGCAAAAAGGGCAATAAAAATTGCTTATAAAAATGTGAGATCATTTAGTGTAAGGGAAAATTGAGCGTTGTATGAACTTGTGATGGTGAAGAATAAAAGTGACAGAGTGCATAATAAAGGTTGCCATCACAAGGGGCAATATAACGTGACATTCTCTTACACTAAGGGGTTGAGCATACAAACAAAAAGCGCATAGCAACCTCTGCTTCCCTCTGCGAAGGGCCTATATTTTACTTTCATGTATTTACCTTTATGCAAGAGTCAAAGTTTTTCCATCTATTCCTTTTATTTTTCTCCTTTGGCAAGCATCATGTGGTGAGGAAAGATCTAGGCACATATGTCCAGTTAAATATGGGTAGCATGAGTTATTATTGTTGACATCACCCTTGAGGTGAGTGTGTTGGGAGGCGAAACTATAAGCCCCATATCTTTCTTTGTGTCTGGTTGAAACGTTTTGCTCATGTGTACGCGGTGAGTGTTAGCAATCATAGAAGACTAAATTATGGTTGAGTATGTGGACTTGCCTAAAGGCTCCGATACATGACCCTTCCTGAAAAGATGATGAATTGTACTTGCAAAGTTGACTAAGAACATAGTTTGTTGGTTTCAAGTAGAGTTTATGCTTTATACTTCGATGTTGTGATGAATTTTCACTTGTTCATGAGAAGTCTATGATAAAAGTTCTATGATAAAAGTTTTATGTTAAAGTTTGCTGCTGTTATAATAAGTCACATGATGTTGCTATGTCCGTATTTTTATTTTTATCGACATCTATCTCTCTAAGCATGTGGACATGTTTTTCGATTTTGGTTTTCGTTTGAGGACAAGCGAGGTCTAAGCTTGGGGGAGTTGATACGTCCATTTTGCATAATGTTTTCCTACTATTATTTATGTTGTTTTATTGCATAATAATGCTTTTTGGAGTAATTCTAATGCCTTTTCTCTCATAATATGCAAGGTATGCACCAAGGGGGAGAATTCCGGCAGCTGGAAATCTAGACCTGAAAAGCTACGTCAAGCTACCTATTCTGCACAACTCCAAATGAGCTGAAACTTCCTGAGGATTTTTATGGAATATTTAATAAATATTGGAGCAAATAAGTACCAGAGGGGGGCCAACAAGTGGGCACAACCCACCTGGGCGCGCCAGGAGGCCCAGGCGCGCCATGGTGGGTGTCACCCTCCTCGACCCACCTCCGGTGCCCATCTTCTGGTATATAAGTCTGACCTAGAAAAAATCAGAGGAGGACATTCGGGATGATGCGCCGCCGTCTCGAGGCGGAACTTGGGTAGGAGCACTTTTTCCCTCCGGTGGAGCGATTCTGCCGGGAAAACTTCCCTCCCGGAGGGGGGAAACATCATCATCATCATCACCAACAACTCTCCCATCTTAGGGAGGGCTATCTTCATCAACATCTTTGTAGCACCAACTCCTCTGAAACCCTAGTTCATCTCTTGTGTTCAATTTTTGTATCAAAACTATAGATTGGTGCTTGTGGGTGACTAGTAGTGTTGATTACATCTTGTAGTTGATTACTATATGGTTTATTTGGTGGAAGATTATATGTTGAGATCCATTATGCTATTTAATACCCATGTTTATCATTTGTGAGTAGTTACTTTCGTTCTTGAGGTCACGGAAGAAATCATGTCACAACTAATCATGTGAACTTGATATGTGTTCGATATTTTGATGTTATGCATGTTGACATTCTCTTAGTCGTGTCATGTGAACGTCGACTACATGACACTTCACCATATTTTTAGCCTAAGGGAATGCATTGTGGAGTAGTTATTAGATAGTGGGTTGCGAGAGTGACAGAAGCTTAAACCCCAGTTTATGCGCTATTCCGTAAGGGACCGATTGGATCCAAAAGTTTAATGCTATGGTTAGAATTTATTCTTAATACTTTTCTCGTAGTTGTGGATGCTAGCGGGAGGGTTAATCATAACTAGGATGGTTGTTCAAGTAAGAACAACACCTAAGCACCGGTCCACACACATATCAAATTATCAAAGTAGCGAACACGAATTAAGCCAACATGATGAAAGTGGCTAGATGAAATTCTCGTGTATCCTCAAGAACACTTTGCTTATAATAAGAGACCGTTTTGGCCTGTCCTTTGACTCCAAAGGATTGGGCTACCTTGCTGCACTTTTTCTACTATTGTTACTTGCTCCTTACAAATTATCTTGCTGTCAAACTACTCCGCTACTTACGATTTTAGCACTTGCAGACAATACCTTGCTGAAAACCACTTGTCATTTTCTTCTGCTCCTCGTTGGGTTCGACACTCTTACTTATCGAAAAGGCTACAATTAATCCCATATACTTGTGGGTCATCAGCTCCCACGCGTACAAACAAGACATGGATGTGCACGCCTTGGAGACTCTTAAATAGAGCTCGTACCCACGCTCAGTGGAAGCCCCATGCTCCGCACTGGCGGAATAACCATACCCACGCCCAGTGGAAGCCCCATGCTCCGGGCTGGCAGAATAACCATACCCACGGCCACTAGAAGCCCCATGCTCCGTGCTCGCAGAACAATCATACACACGCCCTCTGGAAGCCCCATGCTTCGTGCTGGTGGATAACCAACTGAGAGGGCCCTACGGGCCGTAATAACCTCAGGATGGCTCGTGCTCATCGCGGTTCACCGCTCAACCTTTCTGTGGGGTACACTCGCAGCTCACTCCTGAGCTTTATGCGAGTGAGGGCTGGACACGGTGCCTGCGCCCGGGCCACTCCCAGCAGCACTGCGAAACCCAAGGAGTCGGGCTCTAGCTCGCGGGCCCGCTCCTGTGCGACATCACCCCACCAAGGCCCTTGGTGTCTGGTCTCCTCGTGTAACACCCAGGTGCAAGCTTGCGAGTGCGCGTTGTCCGGAATAGAACCCCTCACGTATGGGTTCTCATTAGGTAGCGTTCTACCCTCGCGGGCCGCTTGCGCATCAAGGGGGGGCTCTCGTGCATCGCGCCTCAGGAGCCTTCACTAACTCCCGGAGTCCCTCACCTCCTTGTTTCATCTAGGCATCGAGCCATCACGTTCCAGTGACGGCGAGGTCAGCACGGGGTTGGGCCCTGCCGATGCAGAGCAAAAGGCAAGCAGAAGGGAAAACGAAAAGGAAATCCACGGGTCACAAATGTTTATTACAAACACTGAGTATCTCACGAGTTAAACCATTGTCTTATACCTCGGCGAGGCGTGGGCAATCTTTTCCAGGATGACAAAAGGGAGATTTAGGCAGAAGGGTCGCCACCGCCATCGACCACCTCGCTGGGCTTAGCATCTTCGCTGCAGGTGAACTTCTCGAGCGACGCACTCACATTGCTCTCAACGGCTTCCGCTAGGACGTCGCGAGACTCTGTAGGGACGGGGGTTATCACTTCGCCGAAGTTGAAGTCGGGTTCACGAAGGAGGAGGTGGCTGAAGACGCGCGTCGCCGCCATGGAGAAGAGGTCGCAACACTCCTCTTCCAAGATGTCATCCACCTTCAGAGCCGGGCCCTCAAACTCTTTCACGAGCTTGGTGGAAATCTTGGCATAACCGGCTTCGAGGGCCGCGAGCGGGGCCTCGAATCTTTCCCCACATACGGAGCTCTGTGCTTTGCGGGCCCTGAGCTCAAGTGAAGAGAAGGCGGCGCGCTCCGTCGCCGCCTTCGCGTCGGCGTCCTCTTGGAGCTTGTTCTCCCTGGCGTCGAGCTTGGCAATGGTCTCGGAGATGTTCTTGGCATGGGCATCTTGAGCATCGGCCACCTGGCGTTGCAACTCCTCCAAGCAATGCCTCTCCACGGCCTGATCGATCACCGCCGTCGCCAGCTCGGAGTCGCGATCCGCAAGCTTCGCCTCGCGGATCTTGAGGGGATCCTCCCGTAGCTGGAATTGTTGTGTCTGCGCGGCCCGTTCGTCCTGGAGCGCCTTCAGGCTGGCTTCCGGTTCACCGCAGTGCTTGGCGGCCGCCTCTGCCTCGGCGAGCGTGCTGTCACGAGCTACCTTAGCCTCGGCGGTTTCCTTCTTGTTCTCTACAGCTATGGCATCGGCCTGGCCCTAGGCCTCCTGGGTAGCCGTCTCAAGCTGGTACCACCCAGAGGCGAGCGTCAGGCGCTCCTTGGCGAGGCGCCTTTCAGCGTCCAGGAGGTCTGCCCCGAGCCAGTCGAGAGCGACCCGGGCATCAGCTAAGGCTCCGCGTCAGATCTAGGTGTCGCAGCTCACAAGCGCAAGAGCTTGGCGCGGGAGCAGCGTTGCTGCATTGGTCGTCACCACGGACGAAGAGGCCCTGGCATCCTCTGACTGGGGCGCAGGGGGCTCCGAATCCTTCCCCATGCTCGGCTTCCATGGTGCGCCTAGCGAGACTGCCACGCCTTCTTGCTAGGTCCCAGGGGTGAGCGCAGCCTGAGGCGGCACCATGGCATGCCCTATGTCTCTTTCAGCGGCGGGGGTGAGAACGGTCGGCGAGGGCCGAGGTGCCGCCTCCTTCTCTATAGGCTGGGCCGACATAGACCGTACGGGCGGGCCCTCCCGCGGTGATGACAGGGCGCTGGCTGTTGCTGGGCCACCCGCGCGCCCGGTTGTAGCAGTGCCTGTGCGCCCAAGGGTGACACCGGGACGGCGCAAGGCACCCCAGCGTCCGCCAAAGCTGCGGCCGAGCGCTGACTCCGCCTTCGGGACGGAGGGCAGCGCCACCACAGTGATCACCCTCTTCTTCTTCTCCATGCCACCGCCCCTGAATCAGCACGGCAAGGGGTCAGCAGGGACAGATGGGGCTCAGGTGCGCGACCAAAGGGCGAGCAGGGATACTTACTCGTCCAGCACGGTTCACTTCCTCTTCTTCTCGTCCGTGGAGGCCGACGTGTCGCCGCCATCGCGGCGCCGCCTCTAGGATCCTCAGAGCACTTCTTCTTCGGTACAACCTCCTGGACACATCAACGGTCGAGATTAGAAGATACCCCTTCGTGATGATAAGTGAGTAGGGGTACGATGGAAAATTAAGTTTGGGGCGGCGTATCGCGGCATAGCGAGGCGCATGATCGTACATGGCCGTACGGCCCGCTGTACGCTCGTACGTGGGCGGTGTACGCCGCGTGAGGAGGATGGCGGGCCCACAGGTACTAAACCCTAAATAGATTAATACATCAATCCGGCGCGGTACGGCGTGCGAATCCATTAACGCCGGCGCCGTGAGACGTCCCGTCGGCGGCGGCGGTCCGCGGCCGGCGGCGGTCCGCGGGCGGCGTCGATTCACACGCCACCGCCTGACGGCCTGTCGCCCGCCTGCGCAGGCCACCGCTTGACCGCCCGCGCATGCCGCCGCCTGGCCCTCTGCGCCTTTGACAGCTCGGCATTAATCGCCGACGCCGATTCGCACGCCGCCGCCTGGCCTTCTGCGCCCTTGACCGCTCGGCTGGCCCGGCATTGATCGCCGGCACCCACCCCCGCCCACCACGCCTATAAAAGAGCGCCTCGCCCCGCCGTGGCTCGCACACCGCCCCTCGCCTTCCCTCTCCTTCTCCCCCTGCCACCGTCGTCGCCCCTCTTGCGCCCTACCTCTCCCTCTCGCCGGCGATGGTCCGCTCCATCTTGACCCTCGAGGAGGCGGAGGAGCTCACCCACTTCGTCATCCCCGCCGCTCCCGACGTGCGCCTCCCGGCGAGGTGGCGCCTGAGCGTCGACGGCGAGCCGGTGGCGCCGGTGCCCGAGGTCCGCACCCACCTCTTCGCCCGCGCCGTCGGCCTGTACCGGGCGCGCCTGTCGCCGGAGGAACTCGCCGACCCCCAGTACGCCCCCAACAACCCCGGCTGGGCGGACCGCCTCGCCGACGACCACCTGTGCCGCCTCCACGCGTACGCCGGCCCGCGCCCGCCGACGAAACACAACCGCGCGCGGCGGCATCAGCTCTGGGACGGGCGCACCTTCGAGGAGGTGGTCGCGCCGTACCACGCGCAGGCGGCCGCCGGCGCCGTGCCCGCTCCGCCGGGGTACGGCTACATGCTATTCCGCCGCGACGAGGCACGGTCCACCCGCGAAACCGTCGGTGCGCGCATGAACGTCGGCCCGCGCCCGGCGCAGCGCGTGCCTCTTGCCG
>NC_041393.1:117359417-117361533 GCF_002162155.2 Triticum dicoccoides | reverse complement strand
GCGGCGACCGTCGCACGCGCGCGCGGGACGACGCCGGGTCCAGCCGCGCCCCTACGCCAGAGCCGGCGCCGGAACCTGAGCCGGCGTTGCTGGCCGAGTACAGGCGGCTGGTGGCGGAGGCCGGCGACCCGGAGTACATGCCGGGCTACCTGACGGCGATCCGGAGTCGGAGAACGCGCCGATGCCGCCACCCCTCGTGCAGGAGTACATGCAGCTTGCCCCGGTCGCCGTCCTAGAGGACCCGCAAGACTTCCCCGGCTACCACGCCGCTGTGGCCGACTCGATGGCTGCGCCGGCCGCGCCAGCCGCGCCGGTGGTGGACCTGGACGACGACAGCAGCAGCGACAACGGCGACGATGGCGACGGGCTCTACGACGAGATGGACTTTGGCAGCGTCGAGGATGAGTAGTTCAGTTTAGGTTATTTTCAAAATAACATTTAGTAATGTTTAATTATTGTCCTAATGTTGTTTAGTTTAGTTAAGTTAAATTTCTAGTATTATGTAAAATATTTATGTAAACTATGATGAAATATCGACTGTGTTTGCATGGTTTTAAATTATTGTTTGCAAATTGAGTGTTCGAATTAATACTATTATTTAAAAACGTTATACAGTATATAATTATTGTTCAAAATATAGAACCAGAAAAATTGAAACTACAAGTGCAAAAAAAGTTTGAAAATTAGCAAAGAAAATAAAAAAGAAACAAAGAGGACAGCTAAATAATATTAGCAAAATAGAATGAAAATAAATTTTAAAAATAGAAATGAGTTAAACTTTGAAATAAAAAAATACTAAAAATTAGGAAAGGAAAGTAAAAACGAAACAAAGGTGGAAAATAAATAATAGTATCAAAAACAATGAAATTGTTCTCTTAAAAAAATTAAAACAGAAGTAATGTTGAATTGAAAAAATATAAAAATGAAACAAAGTAGATAAAAATGAAGCAACAAAAATATTAAATAATATTAGGAAAATAGATAGAATGAAAATAAATTTTAAAAAAATGAGGTAAACGTTGAATGCAAAAAAAACTATAAACATTAGTGAAGGAAATAAAAAACGAAACAAAGGTGGAAAATAAATAATAGCACCAAAAATAATGAAAATGTTCTCTTAAAAAAATTAAAATTAAAACAGAAGTAATGTTGAACTGAAAAAATTATAAAAATGAAACAAAGTACATAAAAATGAAGCAATAGAAATATTAAATAATATTAGCAAAATAGAATGAAAATAATTTTTAAAAACAAAAATGAGTTAAACATTAGGAAAGAAAATAAAAAACGAAACAAAGGGCGTACAGGGACGTTGTGGGCCGGCTGGGCCGCCTTTGAGAGGCGCGCACGGGCGGTCCAGGGTGCAGAGGCGCAGGGGGCGGTGTGCGGCGTAGATTTTAGTCCCACCTCGCCCGTCGAAGGGCGCCCTGAACGGCTTAAATAGGCGGCTCTATGCACCCTAGCAGATAAGATAGTTACTAAAAGTATGGATTGACTTTGCACTGCCCGGGCAGCGCTACCGCAGCTGACCGGACAGTGTTACACTGTCCGGACAGCTGTGGTTGTGTTACCTGAGCATTGTAAACTCAAATCATATATTTACTATCTATGTTATTTTTGATAGTTTAGTACTTTACGCAAGTTTATTTCATTAATACCTACATTTTTATAAAATTTGTGACACCTGATTTAAATTATATTTTTAGTACTTGAATATGATACAACACTATGGGAAAAAATTGGGTTTATTTGAAGTTTGTCGAAAAAAAAACTCCTTTTCGAACGGGGCCTTTGCTCCTACCTGAACGGTGTCCGGATAACGAGGTCAATTTTTTGACATCTTCAGAATGGCCTGAAATTTTGCATGTGAGTCAGTATGCCCACTCCCACACGAAATCCAATAAGTGAGCGTATTTCGAAACGAAAGAGCACATTGCTTCATATCCGGTCAGTGTTTTAGGATTTTGGACCAAAAAAATTATAGAAAATTCTTAAAGTGGCAAAAATCCACGAAACTTGTCATGCATCCTAGTCATGATGATACAAAATTATAGAAAAAAATTGGGCTCATTTGAAGGATGTCGAAAAAAAACTCATTTTTCGAACGCGGCCTTTG
>NC_041393.1:117333693-117357913 GCF_002162155.2 Triticum dicoccoides | reverse complement strand
TATGCCCACTCCCACACGGAATCCAATAAGTGGGCGTATTTCGAAATGAAGAGCACGTTGCTTCACGTCCGGTCAGTGTTTTAGGATTTTGGACCGAAAAATTTATAGAAAATTCTTAAAGTGGCAAAAAGCCATGAAACTTGTCATGCATCCTAGTCATGATGATACAACATTATAGAAAAAAATTGGGCTCATTTGAAGGATATCGAAAAAAAACTCATTTCGAAACAGTGTCCGGATAACGAGGTCGATTTTTTGACATCTTCAAAATGGCCTGAAATTTTGCATGTGAGTCAGTATGCCCACTCCCACACAGAATCCAATAAGTGAGCTTTGCGAGAGGGAACACCTACTTCAGGCATGTAATCCCAGACCGACACCTCAGATTTGTACTGTGACTATGTGCCAACATGGATGAAATATATATTATAACGTAAAATTTGTATGTTGCATATCATATTAAGAACAACGAGTATAGTGCCACCAAATACGACATAAGTAAACACCGATTACAAGTCTCCCGTATCGATGTAACGAAACAAATATGTAAGTACTATTCTTTAAGACAACCAAATAAATCGTCAACTGTAATCAGAAGTTGTTCTTTTTATTCAAACATTTATTTGCTATGATCATCATGCCATGTTCCTACATAGAAAGATTGTAATATACGTCAAAATTTTGTAAAGTATTAACTAAACAAGAAAAGAACTTTAATGAAATGGTGTGCACATACTTTGGATTCTGAGGACAATTGTTTTTGAAATGACCTTTTCCCCTACATAAACCGCATAGACGTACAGGAGGTTTCTCATTAAAACCTTTGGGTCTACTGTTTGTAGTCACGCCAGGTTCCTTACCATGGCTTTTATTATTCTGCCCTTTCGGTGCTCCTTTCGTATTGATTTTTTCTGGATCACCAACAAAAAGATGATTTTGATTCGGCACAAAAGCATCATCATGTGCAACTCTATGCTGTCTCACATAATCTTCCTCCTGAACATCCTTGTTTGTTATCACATCCTCCAGTGCAGCCTTCAGTTTATCAAATAGAAATGGTTTATGATATGCCGCATGATTTGCTTCCGCAGACAAAATAGCCAACTCACTGTACTTAGTTCTCTCCTCAGTACCTGCCCATCCCCATGCGAAGAGATCACTAGTGCATTTCACGGGCAGTCCACCTCTAGCATTCTTGCTGAATCTTTGCAGCACTAAGCACCCAGGTAAGTCCTGCACGTTCAACCTGGCTAAAACATAAAGAACATGCTTGCATGGAAGACCTTTACGTTTCATACTATCACAACTGCACTTCACTGTTTCTTCTGAATTGCTAGGTGTATAGTCCACTTTGAATCTTAGTTGCCTGTTATTTTTTCATGCCACTATGAATCTCCTACTGACGGCTCCACTCAGTCTATCTATGATCTCAAGATCCGCTGCCTTCTTCATTTCTTTCTGCAAGAGGTAAAAGTTCACCACAGTGAAGTCACGGGCAGCGGATTTTTCAATGCATTTGAACTCGTTGAGTAC
Source organism: Triticum dicoccoides (assembly GCF_002162155.2). Lineage (NCBI taxonomy): Eukaryota > Viridiplantae > Streptophyta > Magnoliopsida > Poales > Poaceae > Triticum > Triticum dicoccoides. The sequence goes on along the minus strand of NC_041393.1, from coordinate 117,356,380 downwards.
TGCTACAGGGAGTGTTTGTGTGGACATGCAGTCGTCGTGTGACTCATTCTCACGGAGCCGAACAATGCAGTTCTCATAATGCACAACCATATCAACAATTGTCATGCCAGAGTCAAGATGCACATGAAGGCAAGAGTTCAGACTCTCGCTCCTCTGGTTACTCCGCATACTAAGGAAGAACCCACTGGTAAGATATGACGCAGCCCAAAGCCTTTTCTTCTGGTACATCCTACGCAACCATGTTTCAGTTTTCTCCGACTCCCATTTAGCTCTAAAAGTTGCCTGTCTCGCCTCAAACTCATCATGTGTAGTGGCATAATAAATAAGAGACCTGAACTCCTTAAGGGACTTGTGGTGGAGGTGTTTCTGCATGTTTTTCTCAATATTCCATGAACAAAGTCGATGCCACACGTCAGTAAGGACCTTCCTGACGGCCCTTATCATGGTTGCATCTCCGTCAGTAATTATAGACCTCATCTTCTTCTGACAATGAGCTCTTAAGAAGGTATGCAACACCCAAACGTATGTATCCTCCGTCTCATCTGACACAACAGCACAACCGAACATAGTGGTGCAACGATGATTGTTTAGACCAACAAAAGGTATGAATGGCATTCTGTACCTATTCATCTTGTAAGTGCTGTCGAAGACAATTACATCACCAAGTCAAGGTAATCCCGACGTGACTAAGAATCACACCAGAACATGTTCTTCTGCTTTCCTTCTGCGTCAACAGTGTGCTCAAAGAAAAAGTCTGGATCCCTTGTCTTTCTCGTCATCATGATACCAATCGCAGTGTCCGCATCACCCTTTGCTAGCAACTTCATTTTCTCCCTATAACACATGTTATAAAGCTTCCTCCTCCCGAAACCAGCCCGTGCATATGATCCATACCTACTAACGAAGTTCTCATAAATCCAATGTTTTTTGAGCCCAGCACCTGCCATTGCTAAGATCTCGAGCTTCTAGTATTCCTTTATTTGATTATGAGATCGAAGATATATAACTTCATCTGGTCTAGCAAGAGTGTGACTATGATCAACGCTGAAACTGCTGACATACCAAATGGAGCGCTCTCTGTCAACCTTCACAGTTAGATGGGCCTCGCAATAGCACCGAGTCTCCGCTCTCAGCCTGCGCTTCTTCCCTTCCATGGTACAAAACTTGGCCTGTCGTTTCCCAGACCTTGAACAGAGAAACCTCCTCAACCGCCTACGTGCGTCGATACCCTTACTATATTTCAAGTTGTCCTTCCTAATGCTGAAGCCACGCTTTTTAGCATAGTCGTTATAGAAATCATATGCCTCCTCGTCTGTCCCGAATGTCGTGGACATCACCGTCCAATGCCTGTCCAGTGATTCTTGCTGGTATTCATCGTACCCAGTGTCGAAATTGCACTCATCACCATCGACATCATGATCGTTTTCGCACGTGTCACCATCCTCTTCCTGAACAAAAGTACAAACAATCGTATATGTCAGTAAGTAGTTGTATAAGGAGTATCATATGTATTCACTTTCCACTACTTACTTTGCTCGAGCTATGATTATAAGATGCATCGATATCGTTTTCGTCATTGGCATCATCGAAAAAATTCCACTGATAGTACCCTTCCACTTCCATCTGCGCAAATTGTAAATATGATATTTAAGACTTGATGCATATTTAATTTCACTTTAAAATAACCTACATAAATCTAAACCTACATGCCTTCTGCTTTCAGCATATGAATCATCTACATCCATATCCTCATTGTCATCATCCCCTCCTATCTGTGCACAGTCAAACATGTTATTGTCATCGCGGATGCTTGTATTTAATATGGTTGAGAACATGCAGACCACTTACATTACCACTGTAAGACTCATCCAAACTCATATAATTTTCGCCGTCATGTTCGTCTTCATCCAATGACAATGATCCGTCCTCGCTACCGCCATCATCACCATCATATCCTATTTCATCCTCAATCTATGCACGTTCATATATAATCAAATATCCATTAAAACATCATGTAACATCTTCTCAATTAAAATCCGTTCTTAAATTACTATGCCAGCGCCTCGCGTACCTCGCTGCCTTCGTCAGACATGAGGCGGTTGTCGCCGGATACGAGCTGACGGCGGTGGAGGCGTCTGCCCGACCGAGGCGGTTGTCGGTGTAGCGCACAACATGTACGTTTTTTTTTCGTCGGCCAGGTACTGCCGGAGATGGCGGCAGTGGCGGTGGCGGCGTGAGAGGAGGCGGGTGAGGCGTCTTGAAGATAGGGTTCGCCGATCTTTTTTTTAATCACTCGGGCGTACGCAGCATGCGTGGGCGGGCGTGCATGCAGATGTGGGCGCCTACGGGTGGCCGTGCATGCGGACGTGGGCGCGTACGGGCGGCCGTACGGCAATTCAGGCGCGCCTACGGCGGGCGGCTATTTTTATACGGCGTGTCAAAATGACCGCCCCTACCCTTTATACGTTTGGGGGGGGGGGGTTGTACCGAAGACCACCTCTCCTTAGAGAGGCCCTCGGCGAGCCTCTCCACACCTCCTGGGGAGGCACAAGGCCCCCCTGAAGAACCACGGTCGATGATGGCTTGACCGCCCCTGCACCTGGAACTGCCTCACTCGACCACTGTGCAGCCGGGGGGCTGACCTCGCCCACCAAGGCGCCTTGGCCAGACATGGAGAAGCCGCTTGTGGAGGCTCATCAGCAGCGTCGTTGTTCGCAACGCCGAGGAGGAGCTAGCGGTGGGACGGCAGCGACGCCCTTCTAAGGTTGTCCTCCTTTGTTTCCTCGGAGTCCTCATCGTGGTCGCTTTCGCTGGAGGACAGCACCATGGTCGTGCGGCATGATCCCCCGCTTATCGAAGGCGGGCATCGCCTTGACCAACTCCTCCATGTCATTGCGGCTGTACAGTGGAGCCACGGCTGCAGGATGGTCCCCAAGAATGAGGCCAAGCAGGACCGGCAGGGCCCAATCCAGCTCCTCGATTGTTAGGCCGGTGACATGCAGCCTCATTACGTCCCCCATGCTGACATACTCCCAAATGGGCCGCGAGTGCGCTTGGAATGGAGCGATAAGCTGCACCAGGAACTCTCTGATGATTATTGCACCCATTAGCTTTGCCGCCACCTATGCAGCTATCCGATCCAGGACGGGCCTCGCACTCGGGTCAGTGAGCTTCTGATGGGTCATCAGGCATGGGTCGGTGTGGCAAATGTCCATGAAGACCCAGTGCTGCTGACAGCCCTCCGCCTTCTTCCCAACCTTCAAGTCGCCGCCTCCGCTTTTGATGTCAACAAAGGAAGTGCACGCGGAGCGCTGGTCCTGGGTGGTGAACCGCAGGCTGAAGAAGTGACAAAAGAGCGCCACCGAGGGCATCACGCCCCTGAACGCCTCGCGGTAGAAAGCGAAGATGGGAAAGAGGAGGATGGAGTTGGGCTGAAGGTGGAGAGCGTGGATCTGTTAATGGAGAGGACGACACAGAAGAAATCAGAGAATGGCAGGACCAACTCGGCATAGACGTTGTGGAGGAAGAAGGGTAGACGGACTCCGCCAGGGTGGTCCGTGCTTGTGAGCCTGGCCAGATCTTGGTTGCTTGCCCTTCGTTCCCCTCACCGGCCATCAGTGAGAGCACTGGGTCCAGATCCTCCTCCTTGGCGACCGAGGAGGGATAGAGCGCTGGCCCCACGAGAGGTGAGCTCGCGCTGGGGCCGCGGACTTCATCTTCTTGCCGGCTAGCGCCATCCGTTGTCACTTCCACGAGCTAGGTGAAGGAAAAGCTGCACCTGAGATTGGGTCGTGGTGAATCACGTGAGGTGCAGGGAGGCCGGAGCAGCTGGAGAGAAATAATGGCCCCGTGCAGCGCCTACCAGGCTTTATGATAGACTGGGCAGTTGCCGAGGCATCATGGAGAAGTGGGGGCATCCCACGCCCCGTCGTGCGCCACGCGTCGAGCTTGGCCTACAGGCAGTTGGGGCCCGTGGTGTTTCTCCCCCTTCCACAACAGCTAAGTCGTGCATGCCACATGCCCGGGGACCACTATCGGGCCACTGGTGAAGGAAATATGCCCTAGAGGCAATAATAAAGTTATTATTTATTTCCTTAATTCATGATAAATGTTTATTATTCATGCTATAATTGTATTAACCGGAAACATAATACATGTGTGAATACATAGACGAACAAAGTGTCACTAGTATGCCTCTACTTAACTAGCTCGTTGATCAAACATGGTTAAGTTTCCTGGCCATAGACATGAGTTGTCATTTGATAAACAAGATCACATCATTAGGAGAATGATGTGATTGACTTGACACACTCCGTTAGCTTAGCACTTGATCGATTTAGTTTACTGATATTGCTTTCTTCATGACTTATACATGTTCCTATGACTATGAGATTATGCAACTCCCGATTACCGGAGGAACACTTTGTGTGCTACCAAACGTCACAACATAACTGGGTGATTATAAAGGTGCTCTACAGGTGTCTCCAATGGTACTTGTTGAGTTTGCATAGATCGAGATTAGGATTTGTCACTCCGTGTTTTGGAGAGGTATCTCTGGGCCCTCTCGGTAATGCACATCACTATAAGCCTTGCAAGCAATGTGATTAATGAGTTAGTTGCGGGATGATGCATTACGGAACGAGTAAAGAGACTTGCCGGTAATGATATTGAACTAGGTATTGAGATACCGATGATCAAATCTCGGGCAAGTAACATACCGATGACAAAGGGAACAACGTATGTTGTTATGCGGTCTGACCAATAAAGATCTTCATAGAATATGTAGGAGCCAATATGAGCATTCAGGTTCCGCTATTGTTTATTGACCGGAGACGTGTCTCGGTCATGTCTACATAGTTCTTGAACCCGTAGGGTCCGCATGCTTAATGTTCAGTGACGATCGGTATTATGAATTTATGTTTTTTGATGTACCGAAGGTAGCTCAGAGTCCCGGATATGATCACAGACATGATGAGGAGTCTCGAAATGGTCGAGACATAAAGATCGATATATTGGATGACTATGTTTGAACATCGAAAGGGTTCCGGGCAAGTTCGGACAAATACCGGAGTACCGGGGGGTTACCGAAACCGCCCGGGGAGTGTAATGGGCCTATTGGGCCCTAGTGGAGAAGAGGAGGGGCGACCAAGGCAGGTCACGCGCCCCCTCCCCCTCTAGTCCAAATTGGACAAGGAGGGGGGGTGGCGCCCCCCTTTCCTTCCCCCTCTCCCCTCCTTCCCTCTCTCCTACTCCTACTCTTGGAAGGGTTGGAGTCCTACTCCCGGTGGGAGAAGGACTCCCCTTGGGGCGCGCCTAGGAGGGCGGCCCCTCCCCCTCCTCCACTCCTTTATATACGGGGGAGGGGGGCACCCCATAGACACACAAGTTGATCATTGATCTTTTAGCCGTGTGCGGTGCCCCCCTAGACCATAATCCACCTTGGTCATATCGTAGCGGTGCTTAGGCGAAGCCCTGCGTTGGTAGCTTCGTCAACACCATCATCATGACGTCGTGCTGACGGAACTCTCCCTCTAAGCTCTACTGGATCGTGAGTTCGTGGGACCTGACCGAGCTGAATGTGTGCAGATCGCGGAGTTGCCGTACGTTCGGTACTAGGATCGGTCGATCGTGAAAACGTATGACGACATCAACCGTGTTGTCATAACGCTTTCGCTTACAGTCTATGAGGGTACATGGACGACACTCTCCCCTCTCGTTGGTATGCATCACCATGATCTTGCATGTGCGTAGATTTTTTTTTCGAATTTACTACGTTCCCCAACAGTGGCATCAGAGCCTGGTTCATGCGTAGATGTCATATGCACGAGTAGAACACAAGTGAGTTGTGGGCGATACTAGTCATACTGCTTACCAGCATGTCATACTTTGATTCGACGGTATTGTTGGATGAATCGGCCCAGACCGACATTACGCGTATGCTTAGCGAGACTGGTTCTACCGACGTGCTTCACACACAGGTGGCTGGCGGTTGTCAGTTTCTCCAACTTTAGTTGAATTGAGTGTGGCTACGCCCGGTCCTTGTTGAAGGCTAAAACAACACTAACTTGACAAAATATCATTGTGGTTTTGATGTGTAGGTAAGAACCGTTCTTGCTCATCCCGTAGCAGCCACGTAGAACTTGCAACAACAAAGTGGAGGACGTCTAACTTGTTTTTGCAAGGCATGTTGTGATGTGATATGGTCAAGACATGATGCTATATTTTATTGTATGAGATGATCATGTTTTGTAACGGATCCATGTGGTTGTCGCTTTATTGTATGCAATGCAATCGCCATGTAATTGCTTTACTTTATCACTAAGTGGTAGCGATAGTCGTAGTAGCAATAGTTGGCGAGACGACAATGATGCTTCGATGGAGATCAAGGTGTCAAGCCGGTGATGATGGTGATCATGACAGTGCTTTGGAGATGGAGATCAAAGGCACAAGATGATGATGGCCATATCATATCACTTATATTGATTGCATGTGATATTTACCCTTTATGCATCTTATTCTGCTTTGATTGACGGTAGCATTATAAGATGATCTCTCACTGAATTTAAAGGTACAAGTGTTCTCCCTGAGTATGCACCGTTGCCAAAGTTCGTCGTGCCGAGACACCACGTGATGATTGGCTGTGATAAGCTCTACACTCACATACAACGGGTGCAAGCCAGTTTTGCACACGCAGAAATACTCGGGTTAAACTTGACGAGCCTAGCATATGAATATATGGCCTCGGAACACTGAGACCGAAAGGTCGAGCGTTAATCATATAGTAGATATGATCAACATAGTGATGTTCACCATTGAAAACTACTCCATTTCACGTGATGATCGGACATGGTTTAGTTGATTTGGATCACGTGATCACTTAGATGATTAGAGGGATGTATATCTAAGTGGGAGTTCTTAAGTAATATGATTAATTGAACTTTAATTTATCATGAACTTAGTACCTGATAGTATTTTGCTTGTCTGTCTTGTTGTAGATAGATGGCCCGTGTTGTTGTTCCGTTGAATTTTAATGCGTTCCTTGAGAAAGCTAAGTTGAAAGATGATGGTAGCAATTACATAGACTGGGTCCATAACTTGAGGATTATCCTCATTGCTGCATAGAAGAATTACGTCCTGGAAGCACCGCTGGGTGCCAGGCCTGCTGGAGATGCTGCTGATGACATTAAGAACATCTCGCAGAGTAAAGCTGATGACTACGCGATAGTTCAGTGTGCCATGCTTTACGGCTTAGAACCGGGACTTCAACGACGTTTTGAACGTCATGGAGCATATGCAATGTTCCAGGAGTTGAAGTTAATATTTCAAGCAAATGCCCAGATTGAGAGATATGAAGTCTCCAATAAGTTCTACAGCCGTAAGATGGAGGAGAACAGTTTTGTCAGTGAACATATACTCAAAATGTCTAGGTATAATAATCACTTAATTCAACTGGGAGTTAATCTTCCAGATGATAGTGTCATTGACAGAATTCTCCAATCACTGCCACCAAGCTACAAGAGCTTTGTGATGAACTATAATATGCAAGGGATGGTTAAGACAATTCCCGAGCTCTTTGCGATGCTAAAGGCTGCGGAGGTAGAAATCAAAAAGGAGCATCAAGTGTTGATGGTCAACAAGACCACCAGTTTCAAGAAAAAGGGTAAAGGGAATAAGAAGGGGAACTTCAAGAAGAACGGCAAACAAGTTGCTGCTCGGGAGAAGAAACCCAAGTCTGGACCTAAGCCTAAGACTGAGTGCTTCTACTGCAAAGGGACTGGCCACTGGAAGCGGAACTGCCCCAAGTATTTGGCGGATAAGAAGGATGGCAAGGTGAACAAAGTTATATGTGATATACATGTTATTGATGTGTACCTTACTAAAGCTCACGGTAGCACCTGGGTATTTGATACTGGTTCTGTTGCTAATATTTGCAACTCGAAACAGGGACTACAGATTAAGCGAAGATTGGCTAAGGACGAGGTGACGATGCACGTGGGAAATGGTTCCAAAGTCGATGTGATCGCGGTCGGCATGCTACCTCGACATCTACCTTCGGGATTAGTTTTAGACCTGAATAATTATTATTTGGTGCCAGCGTTAAGCATGAACATTATATATGGATCTTATTTGATGCGAGATGGTTATTCATTTAAATCTGAGAATAATAGTTGTTCTATTTATATGAGTAACATCTTTTATGGTCATGCACCCTTGAAGAGTGGTCTATTTTTGTTGAATCTTGATTGTACTAATACACATATTCATAATGTTGAAGCCAAAAGATGCAGAGTTGATAATGATAGTGCAACCTATTTGTGGCACTACCGTTTAGGTCATATTGGTGTAAAGCGCATGAAGAAACTCCATACTGATGGACTTTTGGAATCACTTGGTACTTGCGAACCATGCCTCATGGGCGAGATGACTAAAACGCCATTCTCCAAAACAATGGAGCGAGCAATAGATTTGTTGGAAATCATACTTACTGATGTATGTGGTTCGATGAATATTGAGGCTCGTGGCGGGTATCGCTATTTTCTCACCTTCACAGATGATTTAAGCAGATATGGGTATATCTACTTAATGAAACATAAGTATGAAACATTTGAAAAGTTCAATGAATTTCTGAGTGAAGTGGAAAATCATCGTAACAAGAAAATAAAGTTTCTACGATCTGATCGTGGAGGAGAATATTTGAGTTACAAGTTTGGTCTTCATTTGAAACAATGCAGAATAGTTTCACAACTCACGCCACCCGGAACACCACAGCGTAATGGTGTGTCCGAACGTCGTAACCGCACTTTATTATATATGGCGTGATCTATGATGTCTATTACTGATTTACCGCTATCATTTTGGGGTTATGCTTTAGAGACGGCTGCATTCACGTTAAATAGGGCACAATCTAAATCCGTTGAGACGATGCCTTATGAACCGTGGTTTGGCAAGACACCAAAGTTGTCGTTTCTTAAAGTTTGGGGTTGCAATGCTTATGGGAAAAAACTTCAACCTGATAAGCTCGAACCCAAATCGGAGAAATGTGTCTTCATAGGATACCCAAAGGAGACTGTTGGGTACACCTTCTATCATAGATCCGAAGGCAAGCCATTTGTTGCTAAAAATGGATCCTTTCTAGGGAAGGAGTTTCTCTCGAAAGAAGTGAGTAGGAGGAATGTAGAACTTGATGAGGTAACTGTACCTGCTCCCTTATTGGAAAGTAGTTCATCACAGAAACCGGTTCCTGTGACACCTACACCAATTAGTGAGGAAGCTAATGATATTGATCAAGAAACTTCAGATCAAGTTTCTACTGAACCTCGTAGGTCAACCAGAGTAAGATCCGCACCAAAGTGGTATGGTAATCCTATTCTGGAGGTCATGTTACTTGACCATGGCGAACCTATGAACTATGAGGAAGTGATGATGAGCCCAGATTCCGCAAAATGGCTTGAGGCCATGAAATCTGTGATGGGATCCATGTATGAGAATAAAGTGTGGACTTTGGTTGACTTGCCCGATGATTGGCAAGCCATCGAGAATAAGTGTATCTTCAAGAAGAAGACTGATGTTGACGGTAATGTTACTGTCTACAAAGCTTGACTTGTTGCGAAAGGTTTTCGACAAGTTCAAGGGGTTGACTATGATGAGACTTTCTCACCCGTAGCGATGCTTAAGTCTGTCCGAATCATGTTAGCAATAGCCGAATTTTATGATTATGAAATTTGGCAAATGTATGTCAAAACTGCATTCCTGAATGGATTTCTAGAAGAAGAGTTGTATATGATGCAACCAGAAGGTTTTGTCGATCCAAAAGGTGCTAACAAAGTGTGCAAGCTCCAGCGATCCATTTATGGACTGGTGCAAGCCGCTCGGAGTTGGAATAAACATTTTGATAGTGTGATCAAAGCATATGGTTTTATACAGACTTTTGGAGAAGCCTGTATTTTACAAGAAAGTGAGTGGGAGCTCTGTAACATTTCTAATACTATATGTGGATGACATATTGTTGATTGGAAATGATATAGAATTTCTGGATAGCATAAAAGGATACTTGAATAAGAGGTTTTCAATGAAAGACCTCGGTGAAGCTGCTTATATATTGGGCATCAAGATCTATAGACATAGATCAAGACGCTTAATTGGACTTTCACAAAGCACATACCTTGATAAAGTTTTGAAAAAGTTCAAAATGGATCAAGCAAAGAAAGGGTTCTTGCCTGTGTTACAAGGTGTGAAGTTGAGTCAGACTCAATACCCGACCACTGTAGAAGATAGAGAGAAAATGAAAAATGTTCCCTATGCATCAGCCATAGGCTCTATCATGTATGCAATGCTATGTACTAGACCTAATGTATGCCTTGCTATTAGTTTATCAGGGAGGTATCAAAGTAATCCAGGAGTGGATCACTGGACGGCGGTCAAGAACATCCTGAAATACCTGAAAAGGACTAAGGATATGTTTCTCATTTATGGAGGTGACAAAGAGCTCGTCGTAAATGGTTACGTCGATGCAAGCTTTGACACTGATCCGGAAGATTCTAAATCGCAAACAGGATACATGTTTATAATGACCGGTGGAGCTGTCAGTTGGTGCAGTTCTAAACAAAGCGTCGTGGAGGGATCAACGTGTGAAGCGGAGTACATAGCTACTTTGGAAGCAACAAATGAAGGAGTCTGGATGAAGGAGTTCATATCCGATCTAGGTGTCATACCTAGTGCATCGGGTCCAATGAAAATCTTTTGTGACAATACTGGTGCAATTGCCTTGGCAAAGGAATCCAGATTTCACAAGAGAACCAAGCACATCAAGAGACTCTTCATTTCCATCCGCGATCAAGTCCAGGTGGGAGACATAGAGATATACAAGATACATACAGATCTGAATGTTGCAGATCCGTTGACTAAGCATCTCTCACGAGCAAAACATGATCGACCCCAAGACTCCATGGGTGTTAGAATCATTACTGTGTAATCTAGATTATTGACTCTAGTCCAAGTGGGAGACTGAAGGAAACATGCCCTAGAGGCAATAATAAAGTTATTATTTATTTCCTTAATTCATGATAAATGTTTATTATTCATGCTAGAATTGTATTAACCGGAAACATGATACATGTGTGAATACATAGACAAGCAGACTGTCACTAGCATGCCTCTACTTAACTAGCTCATTGATCAAATATGGTTAAGTTTCCTCGCCAGAGACATGAGTTATCATTTGATAAACAAGATCACGTCATTAGGAGAATGATGTGATTGACTTGACCCATTCCGTTAGCTTAGCACTTGATCGATTCAGTTTACTGCTATTGCTTTCTTCATGACTTATACTTGTTCCCATGACTATGAGATTATGCAACTCCCGATTACCGGAGGAACACTTTATGTGCTACCAAACATCACAACATAACTGGGTGATTATAAAGGTGCTCTAAAGGTGTCTCGAATGGTACTTGTTGAGTTGGCATAGATCGAGATTAGGATTTGTCACTCCGTGTTTCGAAGAGGTATCTCTGGGCCCTCTCAGTAATGCACATCACTATAAGCCTTGCTAGCAATGTGACTAATGAGTTAGTTGTGGGATGATGCATTATGGAATGAGTAAAGAGACTTGCGGGTAATGAGATTGAACTAGGAATTGAGATACCGACGATCGAATCTCGGGCAAGTAACATACCAATGACAAAGGGAACAACGTATGTTGTTATGCAGTTTGACCGATAAAGATTTTCGTAGAATATGTAGGAGCCAATATGAGCATCTAGTTTCCGCTATTGGTTATTGATCTAAGACGTTTCTCGGTCATGTCTACATAGTTCTCGAACCCGTAGGGTCCGCACACTTAACGTTCGGTGACGATCGGTATTATGAGTTTATGTGTTTTGATGTGCCGAAGGTAGTTTGGAGTCCCGGATATGATCGCGGACATGAAGAGGAGTCTTGAAATGGTCGAGACATAAAGATCGATATATTGGATGACTATGTTTGAACTTCGGAAGGGTTCCGAGCAAGTTCGGACAAATACCGGAGTACCGGAGGGTTACCGGAACCCCCCGGGGAGTGTAATGGGCCTATTCGGCCTTAGTGGAGAAGAGGAGGGCCGACCAGGGCAGGCCGCGCCCCCACTCCCCCTCTAGTCCGAATTGGACAAGGAATTGGACAAGGAGGGGGTGGCGCCCCCTTTCCTTCTCCCTCTCTCCTCCTTCCCTCTCTCCTACTCCTACTCTTGGAAGGGTTGGAGTCCTACTCCCGGTGGGAGTAGGACTCCCCTTGGGGCGCGCCTAGGAGGGCCAACCCCTCCCCCTCCTCCACTCCTTTATATATGGGGGAGGGGGCACCCCATAGACACACAAGTTGATCATTGATCTTTTAGCCATGTGTGGTGCCCCCTCCACCATAATCCACCTTGGTCATCTTGTAGCGGTGCTTACGCGAAGCCCTGCGTCGGTAGCTTCATCAACACCGACATCACGCCATCGTGTTGATGGAACTCTCCCTCGAAGCTGTACTAGATCGTGAGTTTGTGGGACGTCACCGAGTTGAACGTGTGCAGATCGCGGAGGTGTCGTACGTTCGATACTAGGATCGGCCGATCGTGAAGACGTACAACTACATCAACCTAATTGTCATAACGCTTCTGCTTACGGTCTACGAGGGTGCATGGACGACACTCTCCCCTCTCGTTTTTATGCATCACCATGATCTTGCGTGTGCGTAGATATTCTTTTTGAAATTACTACGTTCCCCAACAACTGGGACTGGGGGTATCTAGTGTCGTCTGCTTGTGGCCCAAGGCCCGACGTGTACCGTGGGCCCTTCACGGGCTGTCCTCAAGCCTTCAAGGACAAGACCCTCGCGAGCCCCCCCCCCCCGCCTCACGAGGCGCCCAGTGACAGACAACCTCAGGAACCCCCGAGGCCTCATGCGAGGTGGCCTCTCCAAGCTAGCTCCCGAGGCCCTCTCGTGGGTGGACATCTCTAGGTTGCAGGCCCTGCCTCGCACTGCACATGGGTGACGCGAGCCACGATGAGCAGCTCATGTAGCCGCGCCAGTAGGCGTGAATGTTGAAGCTTTCATCTTTCGTGCTAAGGGAGCAGGGCAGCTCGTCGGTTCCCAAAGCAATCCCCAATTACCGTTTCGGTGCTAGAAGACTAGGACTGCGGGCTTGCCTGGATGAGGTCATCGCCGAGCCCACCGATGCGTCATACCCAGATGATTTAGCAGGCGGAGACTGCTTTTGTCAGGATAAGTTGTACTCCTATTCCCCTTCAAATTTGGCCGTTGTGGCAAACCTTCCCGCCTAGTGTTTCGGGGGAAGAGGGCCATGGCAAGTATAAGTATAGGCTAGCCATCATAGTAGCAGGGGATCGAATCCTGAGGCCTCCCAAGGCAGTCGACACTTGTACTCTTGTTCATCCTCCCTCACGAGGCAATCCACACAAAGCAGGAGTAGGGTCTTACACCTCAAGGTGGCCCGAACCTGGGTAAACTGCCATGTTCTTTGTTCTCGTCTCCTCTCGGTCGAACACGCAAGAGCATCACCGTGAGGTAGTGAGCAACCAGACAGGGCTTAGCGAGATAGTGCGAGCATACCCCAGAATTCCAACATGTCTTGGGTCCCCGGAGCCCCGATTCCGATAGTAACCATGGGCTAAATTTGGCCCATTAGAGGAACAAGCCAGTAACAGACCGTAAATCATCGAGGGCCAGAAATGAGCCCAAGTATATATGGGCCTTAGAAGGACAAAAGATAACACATGCTAGAAACAGCCCAACTGAATCATGGGTCGTTAATGATTGTAAAGCAATTTACTGTTTATTATGGGCCAGAGTCACCACGGGCCGTTCAAGGGCCCAGAGATATAGAAGTCCTCATATGGGCCAAAATATGTCATGGGCCATACATGGGCCGAAAGTGACAATGGGCAGGAAATATATTGGGCGACCCACATGACACTACTCATCCGAATTCTTAAAGGCCATAACGGGCCATGAGTTAACGGGTCATAAATGGGCTATATGCAACCAGGACGTTAACAACCTTTCCATGGGCCGGCTCATTAGCTTTTGACCAAGTCAAATGGGCTGGCCTTTTTAACATAAATGGGCCACTGTTGGGCCGTGCTATGTGTTGATGTATCATAGGTGCCTCCTGTCAATTGGACGGTTGACATCTGTCCCAATGAGGAGCTGACACGTGGTTCCTTCAGCCAATGAGAATTTTACATGTGGAAAATCGCCATTGGTCGTGGCTATTAGCGGATCCAAACCCGGACCCAATAGCTTAACGACGACCCATTATGGTGGATGCCACGTGTCGGTTACCCTTGATGAAAGCACTTCCATGACGCGCCATATATCATCATGGAAGTGGAAGTGTCCACTTCCATGATGATAATTTGAGTATTGTCATCGAACACTTCTACGATAGCACATGTATGACTATCTTGACTCTGTCATAAAATCATCATGGATGTACATGCATGACAGAAATCATGGCCAACAGTGACAAACACGTATCATCACGGAAGTGTATTTTTGTAGTGCATTCGGTCTCCCCTGAGCACATGGCTCATAAAAATCAACGACATCACCTACAACACCCCAGGACCGGGGATTAGGAGACAGAGGGAGCCTTTTTGCACCAACCCACTCCGCTCCATCAAAGAAACCAGCCCGGGGCTAGACGAGAAGACGAGCGCTCGAGAACCCGTGAACAAGGGATTCCCAATACTTGGCAAGGTCGTAGGAAGTGGTGCCGAAGGAGCGTCGGCGCCGGGCAAGACAAAGATGCGCATATTCCTTGCCTACTTCAGTGATGCTGCTTGAACAAAGACGAAGGAAGATCCCTAGAAAACTCATCACCATCAAAAGAATCTAAGGTATAGTTCAGCTCATTTTATCAAATAAAGCATATCCAAAAGACCGGCGGGAGAGGAACCAGGAGATCCGGGAGAGGAAGAACCAATTGTGGAATTTGGTATAAAGACATACCCCAACTAAGAATAGTCCACTGCAAACTGTTGGGGAGGTTTTTATCACCTCATTTTAGCAAGTGGGCTTCCCTGACGAGGGATCCCACTCTATCATCAAAACCTCGGCACAAGGGTGCCCCTAACGAGGGGATCCTTAACGTCAACCCCAAGGCAATGGACACCACTTTACCAGGAGCAATCGGTTAAACTCAAGGCGGGATCCCTGCCAACTACATGTTTGAGATCTCCTCAACTAGGAGCATTCCGCTACAAACTAACTAGGAGGCTCTTAAAGGCCAACATGTGGGTCCCTTCCAACCAGGCGCAATCCTCTGCATACTGATGGAAGGGCCCTGTTCTCTAAAACACAAGTGGAAGGGCGGGTGCACGGATCCCTTTTTTCCTCGACGGTCAAGAATATGCAGGAGGCTAGGTCAGGGCATCAGGGAACAACCAATGTATGTGACTTTTCCCATCCCCGAGTAGTTCCACTACATGTGGATGGGAAGAGCCTCATCCGTGTCAACAATCCTATAGCTGGGAGGACGGGCATACACTTCTTTTTCTTCCCCGGACACTGAAGTGGTGGAGGGATGGTCGGGAAGAAGAGGGAAACTAGGTCAAGGACGGAGACAGACTCGATCGAGCTAAACAAACAACCAGACAACTAATTTGGAGACCCCGTCCACCATGAAGAACTAAGTGCAATTATTCTTGTGACAATCCTGACCACGGGATGGGATATCAGGGGCAGGCCAAAACATACACTCTTCCTGTTATCTTAGCGTAAGCATAGTAGAAGGGTCAGGACAAGGGACAAGATCGTCCGTGCTCGGAATCCTGAGGCGAGCATTTTCGATACATCCCCACCTCAGGATATGCTTAGAAGGTAGAGGACAGATATGCGCACCCATTTCTTTTGCTTCCTCCGACATAGCCTCAGTAATGATCTGAAGGGCCAGAGGACGAAGCTCGGCATACGCCCTGCGGTGGAAGAAGGAAAGTTTAAGATGAAGAACTTGGCCAAGACTGGGGCCTTCCTGAACCGCTTTCTTGGCCCACTCAAGCTCTTCCTAGTTGGCGAAGGCATGGCCCAGGAATGTAGCCCACCTTGTCCAGATCGACGAGCACCAAGACTGCGCTAACTCCAATATTTCTTGGTGAGCCCAAAGATATGGCAGCAACTCCGCCCATGGTGTCAATACGGGGAGAGAAGGGAGTCATCCCATGGTATGACCTACGACCACCGATGGAGCAGGGTGGGCGATTGGCAAGGTTGGCGGAGGAAGAGAAAGTCCTGACACCATCATAGATGAGAGAGTAGGATAAGAGGCCACGACCCTGGGTAGAGGAGGAGATGGATGAGAGGAGGAAGAAGAAGCATTCCGGTCATATCGAGAGTAGCGGCGGAAGGCAGAGGATGAAGAGGCCATGACGAAAAAGCGATGAGCTAGATACGACGGCGGTGAAAAAGGTGAAATTTATAGGTAAATATTACTCGCTTTACCCCATCACATTTAACGAAGAGAGACTACACTACTGCTGGATGCTGCTAATGCGACACTATGATGAGAGACCCTTTGAAGAAACTGTGTATGATGCATTAATCGCAGACGGTGGTGTAAAAAACCATCAAAAAAGGTGCAAAACATTTGCGATGGCGGGGCCATCAAACATGGTTCAGATTTTAGTTGCGTGTGCAATGTAGGGCACACGGTTAATCCACTCGAACTGTTTGCGATGAGGCAGAACAACAGAAACCGGTAGCCATATCAATGTGTGTGCGATATACGGCATACAGTTCGCTCCACTAATCTGTTTGCTATTAGGGAGTGCAATAGAAACGGTTAATCATATCAAGGTGTGTGTGATATACGACATACAGTTCACTCGGACGAACTGTTTTCGATTAGGGAACACAACATAAACGGTTCAACTTAACAAGATGTGTGTGATATGCGGCATATAATTCACATGGATGAACTTTTTGCGATGAGCCAAAAGAACACACATGAGTCGTGTAAACAAGATGTGTGTGATACGTGGCAAACAGCCGACTTGGATGAACTATTTGTGATGAGAAATTACAACACAGACGGTTAATACAGTAAGTTCGTGTGCGATTCTGTGTGTACAAAAAACTTTGGAAAATGCAAACTAGTTGATGTCGGTGGCTACGAGTATCGCACATGATGTGTCTACGAGTACTCGTGTGCGATGATTATTAAGTTACACATATGTTTCCTTATGTTAACATGTGTGTGAATTTGCAATATGGACAGTTAATATGCAAATGCCTTATGGACATCGGGCACACGCTTAAACTCATTGAACTGTGTACGATACTAATACTTTCCATGAAAATTTAAGAATTTGGCTAACAACATTTGAGTAACATACACACAGTGGTTACACTATTCGACAAAAGGAGGATCTTCGTAGCACGGTTTTGACAACCATATGGTCCATATCTACATACTAAACATAGTAACAACTATCACATTTTAAGAGACTAAGGGCCAACAACCATATGGTCCATATCTACATACTTAACATAGTAACAACTAGCACATTTTAAGAGGCTGAGGGCCAACAACCACACCTATCCGCTGGAAGCAGCTTGATCACGGTGACTCGACATCTCGTCAATGAAAAGGAAGAGCCCTCTTGTGCCTTGGTGGAGCATGAGTAGAACAGTGTCTCCAATTTTTCAATATGGATGCATAGCCATGACAAGAGAGAACTTGTTAATTTGAATGGTTCCATTTATGCGGGAAATGCAGTACCTTGCAATCACTTTGGCGTTATTAGTAGGCACAACTGTAATTCGACCACGCCAGGAAATCGAACCAGGAACTTCTATAGCGGGCAATTTCTGTCGAAATGTAGAATAAAAACCAATTGTAACATATCGTTGAAGATATATATAGTTTATGAGCATCAACATTAAAATAAGAATTTTTACCAGCGTTTTGTGCACACAATTGGTCTTGTTCAATGTGTGCACCATAGGTATAATTAATCCCATCCAAAATATAGCGTTAATACGATGTGCTATCTCTGTCAGATTATCAACAAAGTTTATGACCTGCTTCAAGTCCTTCCAATGAAATTTGGTACGCTTAGTAACATACAGATCATTCACTATGGATCCAACATATCTTGCTTAAAAGGTGGAAAGGTACTATTTATTCAGAACATGGTAGAAGAATATATAGTGCGCATAAATTGGTAAATAGAATGTTACTGCCTAGGAACGAAGTTAGAAAATGAAATCACAATTGGTTGCTTATATAGTGATCAATTAGTCAGAACAAATACCCCGATTTTGCTAAGTAATATGACGGCATGGAGAAAGTTGAAAGGACACTAACCTCGATCAGACTTTGATCGGCTGATGACATTGGGGAAATAAACATCCATGTTAATTAGACCAGGTTGTGGTGCACACACTAGAATTTTATTGACAGCTTTCAGTTCATAACACTTAGACATTTTTCTCCAAAGTTCCGCATTAAAAATAGGAGTGACCATCTTTATCAAGTTTTATGCTAACCATCATTGTAAATCCATGCTGCATTGTCAATATGACATCTTGGGAGTCATCAACAAAGTAAAGCCCAAGATTTCCTTCTACTCATGTTCTTGCAAAGCAAGGGATGTACTGCTTGAAATGAAAATTAAGATCATAAATTAGATATATTGAAATAACAGAGCAATATGCAAATGTGGGAGTAACTGATAGAACAAAACAATATATAGATGAACGCAAAGTACAAAATATATAATGAAAAATAGACAATGTAGCAACAGACGGTATATGTTCACAAATTTAGGCCATGCCGACCATGGTAGGTTGAGATTGAACATACAGAGCACTCCCTGAAGTCATCCGGAATGGTGAGATAGAACTTCGTTTCCGACTGGCCGTGACCACACTTGCCCAATTTGTGCTCGCACTGTGGACACATGAATGAACAACCATGAATCAGCTAGAACAAAAATGATTCCACGGCGATTTCTGTTGGTTGGTTAACAGCGATGGACGGACTGTGATAAGAGATGAGTGAATATTTTGCTAAGTTGATTACCTTCTCCATGAGAAAAATCACCGGCCCAATCCCGCAGAAAACTCCAGTCGACCAGAGTCTAGAATATCGGTGTAGATAAGCGGCGGAAAGCAGTAGGGGTGAATTCCCGTGCCGTTTGGAGCGCGACCTCCACCCACCGACAACAGCACCGTCGAGCTTAGGGTGGCCGCCGCGATAGAAGTTGATGAGTTGTAGAGTTGCGGAGGAGTCTGTGGCGAGTGGGTGGGGATGAAGTGGGCGAGGGTTTTATTTTTTTCCTTTTGCATGTGTGAGTGAACACACACGGTTCGTAGAGGCGACGGAGATGTATCGTGTGTGATAGTAAATCACCAAGATTGAATGGGAATCTAAATTTCCTTTGTCCTTTGTCCATGAGTTTTTTCAATGATGAACATAAATCCTACTAATCACCGTGTTCAAATTTGGCACTTTTCCGGGTTCATTTACAATATTTAGGGGATTATGTGCATTTTCTAGGCATTATTGCACATAATTCAAATTCAAACAATCGGTGCTTGAAAAGGTGCACGAGAACAGTCTGGAAAACCATGATCGTGCTATTTAGTAAATTCTCATGCCTTTTACAAGGAATGGATAGATATTTCAAGGAAATGTGTCTACTGGGTACTATACAAAAATGAAATACATGCTTGGAAAACATGACGCCTGGCGTGGTGCCATGGTATGGGCTCACCATGCCCTGGTAAAAATTTGAGAATGTTTGTCTTATGTCATCATGCATGCCATTCATAAATCGAACCATCACCGAGGAAATTTCATGGTTTCGAGGGGAATCAACAAGATTGAAGGGGTCGGGAATCGAAATTTCCTTCCTAGCTTGTCATTCAGTTTTTTCTACAATCAACATACCCCCTCGAATGCAACGTGATCAAATTTGGCATTTTTCCGGACTCATTTACCATATTAGGGGATTATATGCATTTTTTAGGCATTAAAAATGTACACAAGAACGGTCCGAAAAAACCATACTTGTGGTATTTAGTAAATTCTGAAGCCTTTTACAAGGAATGGGCAGAGATTTCAAGGGAATACGTGGCAATAGTCAACCACACAAACACATCATTTACTGGGTTATCAACTATAGAAAAATGAAATACGTGCTTGAAAAACATGACGCCTGGCATGGTGCCATCATGGTATGGCCTCACCGTGCCCTGGTTAAAAGCTGAGAAGGTTTGATTAATGCCGTCATGCATGCCCTTCATAAATCGAACCATCACCGAGGAAGTTCCATACTTTTGAGAGAGAAATCACCAAGATTGAAGGGGAATCCAAATTTCCATCCTAGTTTGTCATTCAGCTTTTTCCAACAATCAACATACCGCCTCAGATGCAATGTGTTCAAATTTGACATTTTTCCGGGATCATTTACCATATTTAGGGGATTATTTGCATTTTCTAGGCATTAATGCACATAATTTAAATTCGAACAATCGGCGCATGAAAAGGTGCACAGGAACGGTCTGGAAAACCATGCTCGTGCTACTTAGTACATTCTCATGCCTTTTACAAGGAATGGGCAGATATTTCAAGGAAATGTGTGGCAATTGTCAACCATAAACGCGTCGTTTACTGGGTTAACAACTATACAAAAATGAAATACATGCTTGGAAAACATGACGCATGCGTGGTGCCATGGTATGGCCTAATTGTGCCCTGGTAAAAATTTGAGAATGTTTTCCTTATCTCATCATGCACGCCTTTCATAAATCGAACCATCACCGAGGAAGTTTCATGGTTTCGAGGGGGAAATCACCAAGATTGAAGGGGGATCCAAATTTCCTTTATCCTTTATCCATGAGTTTTTTTCTACGATGAACATACACCCTGCAAGTCACCGTGTTCAAATTTGGCACTTTTCCAGGTTCATTTACCATATTTAGGGGATTATGTGCATTTTCTAGGCATTAATGCACATATTCCACGTTCAAACAATTTTTGCATGACAGGGTGCACAAGAACGGTGTGGAAAACTATGCTCGTGCCATTTAGTAAATGCTCATGCCTTTTACAAGGAATGGACAGATATTTCGATGAAATGTGTGGCAATAGTCAACCATAAACGCTTGTTTATTGGGTTTTCAACTATAGAAAAAATGAAATAAATGCTTGAAAAACATGACGCCTGGCATGGTGCCATGGTATGACCTCACCATGCCCTGGTAATAATTTGAGAAGGTTTGGCTTATGTCATCATGCACGCCCTTCATAAATCGAACCATCAGCAGGGAAGTTCCATTCTTTCGAGAGGGAAATCACCAAGATTGAAGGGGAATCCAAATTTCTTTGTTCTTTACCCTGGAGTTTTTTTTCTACAACAAACATACACCCTGCAAATCACCATGTTCAAATTTGGCATTTTTTTCAGGCTCATTTACCATATTTAGGGGACTATGTGCATTTTCTAGGCATTTGGCGCATATAAATCCAATCTAGCTACAACTGCACAGATGTAATGTGAGGGACGTGGATTGCCGTTCGATCGCGGCGCATCCTACGGTGCACTCGCGCGATCCGCGTGGCTGGGGTTCCGGCCAATCATAACGCAACACACAATAGCCTCAGCGCACACTATTTTGGGAAGCGATGGAGATGAACCGTGTGCGATAATGAACGAGCAAAATTGTAATGGAAGCCAAATTTCCTTTGTAGTTTGTCGTTGAGCTCTTAAAAACCACCGCACTGTACGGCTGCCCGGCCCCCTCCATCCCAGAGCTCTCTCCAAGCATCGTTCATGGCACCGCGGTGCACAGTAACTGGTAAGGAAGCGATGGCATCCCGCCGCGCCGCGTTCCTCGCCGCCCGCACATGGTAAGGAAGCGATTGCATCTCGCCACACCGAGTTCAACACCACCGATAGACATACAGTTATGTGGGTGGAATTTGAGGCTGCCATGGCCGAATGGGCGGTGATCTAGAGGCGGCCAAAGCCGCATAGGAGGGGCGGAAAAGGCAGAAAGCAGTCAAGAAAAGAGAGTCCCGCCGCCGCAAGAAAGAAGAGGCCGCACGCCATGGTGAGGATAGCTTGGTGGAGATCGAAGCATGGTGGGCTGCCGCCTACAAGGCCAGGAAGGAGAAGCCGGCATCTGGCCAGCATGCCCCAATGGCAGCATGTGAGAAGTAGTTTATGTTTGTAGTATTATATCAAATTACCAGTAGTACTTTAAGTTTGTAGTATTAACGTACAATGTCGGTAAGAGCATCCTTTGAGGGCTTTGAGCGTTGATTAGCATGTGTGCCCGTGTGCGTTTTTTTTTTGCGTTAATCATTAGAAGATCACAAAACACACGATTTCTATGTCGTACCCGTGTGCGTTTTTTTGCGTTAATGATCCATAAGTCAGTTACCTGTGTGATGTTTACTAATAAACTAGGCATACTGTTGACCAAAAAATCAACTACACGTGTACATTTTTTGGACACAGGATCTACCAATTTTCTGTTTTCTCGCACACGAGTATTTTACACGCTTCGTTTGCGCTGTGTGTTCCCCCCACCCAAGTTTCAAGTTTCGCAGCGAAATTTTCATTAGGCGCACGATTTTAGAATTTATTCCTCCAACCACATCCCCACCCATCAAATTTCCTCATTATCCCCCCCC